>NC_091790.1:144124117-144426911 GCF_041296235.1 Equus asinus | reverse complement strand
ATGGACACTGGCTCTACATTGACCCAGTTTTAATCCTGGTGCTGCCACTTACTGGATGTAGTGAAATAAATTTTATTTATTCTGAAATAAAATGTCTCTGATCCTAAGATTTTTAAACTGCAAAGCGGGAATGATAAATAATGAGCACAGATTTGTTTGTGTGTGTGTGTGTGTTACTTTGAAGCCATTTCTCATAGTTTTCAGATGTCCTCCTATGTCTGTAATTAAGCAATTTAACACAATTTGGGAAAGGGTTTTTTAGCCACTTCAACTCCAGAGTTTGAACATTGCCAGAAAGCGTGAATGCTTATGTGCAACCACACACATGCTAGCTCACTTGGGAAGGGTGAAACTGATGCAAAGCTATTCAGAGAGCTGACCTTGCCTAGAGAAAGCAACTAGCTAAGAGTGTTGTGCGTATTTTCCCTGAGCAGAACTACTTAGCTTGGAGCATGGTCCCTCGAAGAGTTGTTTAATAGAGTTTCTTCTTCAGAGAGTTTCCAGAGGGCTGAGAAGACCTGACTATAAGTTTCTGTCTAAAAAAGCTAAGAAGAATTATACTGAGCTAGCCCAGTGCCAGAGGCAGGAATAAGTTTGAAGGAAAAGATGTCAGTGACCATAATCTTGGTAATAATAATTGTAGCTAATTGATATTGAGTGCCTAGCACAAGCCAGATAGCATTTTAAATGCTTTATATACACTGCAATATTTAATTGTCACAAACATCTTATAAGAGAAGGTCATATTACCCTTATTTACAGAGGAAGGAACTGAAACACAAAGAATTATTTAATTTGCTCTGGCAGAATTTTAAGATGGCTCCCCAAGACTCCCAGCTCCTGGTTATTCAGTCAAACACTAGTTTAGATACTGCCATAAAGAGATTTTGCAGATATAATTCAAATTCAAATTCAATTGACTTTAAAATATGGAGATTTATCCAGGTAGGCCTGCCTGACAAAATCACACAAACCCTTTAAATGTAGAATTTTTTCAGGCTGGTGGAAGAAGTCAGACATTCAAACCACAAGAAGGGTTTCAGGTGCCATTACTACCTTGATGATGAAGGGACAGACTGGAAAAGGATTGAGCATGGCCCCCTACCAACAGCCAGCAATCAAACCAGGGACCACAGTCGTGCAGCAGCAAGGACCTTGATTCCATGAACACCCGAACAAACTTCATAGTGGACTCTTCCCCAGACCCTACAGGCAACCCCCAATCTAGCAGACACCTTGATTTCGGTCTCATGAGTTCCTGAGCAGAGAACCCAGTCATACCATACTGGACGTCTGGCTTACAGAAGTATGAACAAATAAATGGATCTTGTTTTAAGCTGCTCTGTTTGTGGTGATTTGTTACATAGCAATAGGAAGCTAATATAGTCATAAATTTACTGAGTGTACATGCTCTTAACCACTAAGCTCTATAGGAGTAGAAGATAGACTGAGACACAAAACAGAGTTCAGACTCAGGGTATAGACCTAGGCTGCAGTCAGAGTTAAGGCCTGGAGGCAACAAGGTCTAGCTAGTAGCTTGGCATGAGAAATCATCTCCAGGGGAGAACGTGAGCTCAGGTGAGCCCAGGTCCTGAAAGAGAGAAAAAGATAAAGAGAGAGAGAGAGATTGATCCAGATTGGTTCAGAAGTTGGATCTCTATAGTTCACTTATTATCACAGGAGTCAACCTGAGGCAGTAGAGCCTGAGAGAGCCCTTCTGGTTTATAGATATTTGGCAAGTAGGCAGAAAGAGCATGAGCATGTCACCTAGAGCCCTGCAATTTAAAATGTGGCTGAGGACCAACAGCATCTACGTCACCTGGGAGCTTGTTAGAAATGCCAAATGTCAGTTCCCACCCTAGGCCTAATAAGTCAGAATCTGCATTTTGACAAGGCTCCAGATGATGGATTTTCACACTAAAGTTTTTGAAGCACTGCACTAGGAAAAAAACCAACAACAAAAGTCTCTGTGTAACAGTTTCTGTCAGTTTCCAAGTACAGTGTAGCTGAGGAAAAAGATCTTAATGGAATTTGAAATATTTTTCTTTATTTTCTATGTTTTAATATCCTGCCGGTGAATTTTAGTGATATATATGGCTTAATAAAACTGTTCAGAAAATTCAAAGGAGAAAACAAATGGATTGCAGAACTAAGAAGGAAAATACATAACTCATGTCCGTGAGTCTTCGAATGACTTGCACACATCTTTAGAAAGGAAGGAAGATCTGCATATTGGAAATCTGTATGAATTGTATATGAAAGCCCTGATAATGCTTTTACTACATGATGCATGCATAGTCTATTTATCTTGGTATGTGACATCCCACATTCAAAAAACCCCACACATTGTGTTTTTTCACAGCTTGAGTGGTGTGCACCTCTTGAAACATGCAACTAGAACCCTGAGACATTTTATTACACGTTCAAATTTTAAAGCAAATATCACTATTTTAAATTGTACAAACCTACTTTAAAAATAATAGGAATTACAAAAAGAATTTTAAAAAATCAATATATGAAAGAGAAGATATTTTTCATGTTCTTGTAAAATAAAATTAATAATCAAAGATTGCATTGCTTTAAAGAGGACAATGCAAACAAACTAGGCATATAAATGTAAGTACAGTCAGTTCTTTAAAATTGCCAATGTCGTCCAATGTGAAGCCAGAATTACTTGTAGATGAAGTCTGTTATTTTTCTCTGGGCCATGAACTGATTGTGAATACAGGAATGCGTTACTAGACAGATAAGGCAGTGAGAGCAAACAACCATGAAATCCAGGGCACAACAATCTCACCATAAGATGCCTTTAAGATCAAAATAAATTATTACAATTTTCAGAAATGTTTGTGAGAGATAATTTAGTTTTTCATGTCCTTTCAGGAAGGGCTATATATAAACAGGCACAACACAAAAACGCTCCAACTACAGTTTTAGCTATAAGATAGTTTTTAGTAAGGACTTTACGTTGAAGTTCCTGCCATTTGGTTATACAGTGAGCTGTTAATTTATTCCACTGAAGCCAATATACATTAATTGTTAACTTGAATGGATAATCTTTGTGTTAGACTTGAATATCTTCTTTTTAAAGTGGATTTTCAGTAGGGAAAAATAGAATTATATAAAATTCAACTGCTTCCCAAAAGTTCGAACACATTTCCAATATCATATGGTGGGTTTATATTTGAGATGAGTGCCCTTAACTATGTTTTTGCACTATTATTGTAAAAAAAAGAGAGTACATTATTTAATCAATTTTCCTTCCATGATCCTACGAGTTGGAAGCCTGCCAGGAATTCATCTAACAAGTGGTATCTATTTAACCTGATGTATAATCAGAAGACCTCCTATGAAATAGAGTCCGTATCTTTAGCGTGTTGTATGGTAAAGGCTTTCAGAAGGTAGTCACTTTCTTAAAATAGTAAATCTTCAATAATTATAAACAATTAAAATAAATACAACTTTACAAAATTTTCAGCTAATAAATACTATCCCCATATAATTTTGAGAATATTCTTCTTGTACACTGTTCTGGCTCTGCTTCTAAATAAGTGAGAAGATTATGTTTTATATTTTGTCTAGGGCAACAAGACATATTGGGACAAAGCCACCATTGATGTGTGCACCTTCAGTGCCTTTCCCAACATTTCCATCGATGGAAATATAATCACTTTTACAACACACTCTATTTACTTAAGAGCCAAGAAGTCAGTTATGTGATAACTGTCACACTTCAGTTATATAGGTGGAAAGTTGAAGATTTCACCCTGGAGAAGTGCTGCCACCAAGTAGCAAAATGAGCGTTTTCTGAAACTGTGTGAGTTTGAAAGGGAATTAAAAAAAAGTTACATGTAACATTTATTTAGGACACATTTCATCACCATAATCAACTTTTAAGGTAACTCACATGCTCAATTTTTAATAAATCTTTCTGTATTATGCAAGATTTACTTATATTTTATATATTACTTATACTTTAAGCGTAATGAGATTTATAGTCATAAAATTGGAAAACCTAGAACAAACTGATAAGAAAATTAAGAATCAGTGCTAATAAATAGCTGGACATCCTGGAAAATACAGAACTTAAATTAGTACTTTTTACTCAAAAGACATTTTCTAGTGGGTTTTCTCCAGTTTTTTTCAGGGAGAAGGATTAAAAAGCACCATATAAATGGAGCAATACTAGTCAATATGGATTTAATTTTAAAGTGTATTCATGTACTTCATTCTCTCTTCTCTATGTCCATGGGACATAATTTTTTTAAAAAAGCTAATGCCTTTTAAAGAGTGTGTCTGTAAGGCTTAGATAGAACCTGGGATTCCATGCCTCAAGGTCAGCATCTAACTAACCCGAACACCGTAGTCTCACTATCTTATTAGGATGATAAAGGTTCATTTATTTTCTTCCTGCTAATTTGCTGTATTGGGCTTTTCTGGCTCTTAATTAGTTATCTGCCTCTTAGCAATGTTAAGGTATCTTGGCATTGTAAAAATAATCAAGTAACATTTCAAGGCACCTACATACAGATATGCTAACTTTTTGTCACTTTTATATTAAATAAAACATAAACTTGGGCTGCATAAGTGACTTGAAACCCCATCGGATTCTCCAATTTTAGGTACCTATTTAAAATGATTAGAATTGTTAGTTTCTATAATTAACACTGCTTTCTCTTCACATTACCATTTCTGAAATCAGCAAATTCCTTAATTTTTGTACTTCCTTTCAATGTTGGATGATTTCCAATGTGAAGTGTTGCTTTGAACCTAAATAGAATCAGCCCAGAACAGCTCTATGATACATTGAGAAATAAAGGTGTCTTTGGAGAGAGAACTTCAAGTGCAAATTAACTTGAAATAATTTAACCTCAGTGTGGAATAATTTGCAGGCTTTCTTCTGTGCAGCTGTGGGAATTGCTTCTGTAGGCCCAGTTGAGGGAGTTGCCTGGCTACTTGCAATTTTGTCACATCTGTCAGCTGTAGCTAAATGGAAAATATAGTAAGAGGTAACATTACATATATTTGGGATATTCCCTAGAGGGTCTTGCCTCCTTGAAGTAGTGAATAAATTATATGAAAGCTGAAATGAAATACAATATTGTTGATTTGCCAATTCATGTAATTTGAAAGAATGAAAAAAAAAATCACTTCTTAGAGTCACTGTTTAAATTCTCTACAGCCAGAAATGCCTATCTGTTGTGATCGTATTTTCTGATCCAAATATCAGACTAATATTATCTAGGAAGGTTGTGTTTTTTTTCTGATTTCTAAGTTTTTATGAAAATATTTTACAGAGAAATAATCATTGTATTATATTTAGATACATATATTCAACAAATTTCCATTTCTGAAAAAAAGTTACATGGAATCAGACGTGCCAGCAGACCTACAATATTAAGTATCAGAACCCATCAAAGGCTAATTTAATGATTATGGTTATACAGTAAAAACAGTCAACAGCTTCCAGATCATCGGGGGGCAGTTGTACAATTAATATATAGTTGAAACACCAGGTATCAGATACTCAGCAGTTTACTAAAAGATGGCATTGTGCAGTGTCTATTGACATGCACTTAGTTGCTGTTATTTTTAGTGGAAGAACTTTATTATTTCAATTCCTAAGAAGGCACCTAAGTATAGAAAATAGATGACCTTCAATTTGATCTTCTTACTGTATAAGGTTCCTGGATTTTCTACACAGAGATCTTTCACCAGGTGGGAGGCTAGTAACAGTAGCTTCCTCTCTCATCTTGAATAGTTCTTGTGAAGGTTAATGAGAAGATATTTGAAAGCAATTTGTAAACTGGAAACGATCAATAATGATTATTGTTATTATCTTTTGGGGTTAAATAAATAACTGAAGGACAGGAATTGTACATGCCTCTTACTTGGGTCTTGACATAAAATGTTTATCTTGTTACACAGTCTCTCAAGATTTGCCTTGATGTTCATGCAAGAAATATTTACTACACAGTAAATTTAGGCACAATATCACATAAGATATAAAGTTGTAAGTCATCAGTATCCTCAAGGAGTTTGTAGTCCAAAAGTATTGTAGTATATAACAAGCATAAAAAAAAATGTTAGCTGACTTCAGGAAAATGAGAATTTGATCTTCTGGAGGTTATCTGTGAACGCTTTTGGGCATGACTTGGGCCTTAAAGATTTAATGAGCAGTCAGCAGTCCAAGTGGAGAGGTTATTCCAGGTATAGAGAATGTAATGCAATAAGGTTTTGGAAGATTCAAGACAAAAGATAGATTGGTCAATGGCAAATAATACAATTAGATCCAAATATAGTAAAACAGTAAACTATTATATATTGAAACACTGGAAATTAGAATATTTATTTGGAGATCATAGGTTGAAGAACCATAATTCTCACAGTAGGAAATGTCATTGTAATCCATCGTTAAATCCAGAGATGACAATCACTTAGGCCTTGCCAAATTCAAAGATATTTAATTCATTGCCAGTAATTAAAAGCTTGATATTTCCCACAAAATTCTTATTTCCAGTTATCTTGAACTTCTGATCAAAACTATAGCGGTGAGTCCATATTTTCTTGGGCCATAATCAGAATGAATTTATGTTCCATTATAGATAGAACATGTGCTCTCTGTATTATTTTACTGCTGATTCTCTTCAGTTATTTATGCTGCTTACCTAGTGCCTGTAGGCATATGAATTTGCAAACCCTGATCTACAAGAAGTTGGAACTCCCTGTTTGACATTCAAAATAGTTTTTACTTCCCTTTCTTGGAACATTACCAAAATTTTCCCTTCTGAGGTAGCCCCTTCATGTTTCAGAACATGTTTTAGAGAGTCTTCCTTATACTGAATTAAAATTTACTTCCTTGTATCTTCCAGCTATTTGTCTTAAATATGCTTAATGGAGACACATAAGAAGCTTAATCTTTTTTCCTATGGTAAGGATTTAAAAGAATATATTATTTCTTGACAATTTCACCCTCATTTATGGATTTAATTACCACTTGTGTTGCCGACTCATTATTTCCATTTGTGTACTGAAGACTTCTAGATCTTTGTCCCACACAGAAATTCAAACACATGTCTGAATTGAGGCTGAACTCATCATCTTCCCCACCCAACTAGGTTCTACTTCTATATTTTGTAGCTTAGTAACTGGTCTCAGTATTCATCAGATAACTCAGTCTAGAAATCCACAGTCTTCCTAAACTCCTTGCATTACTTCATACCCCACATTCATTCAGTAAGTACCATAACTGCCCTGAAACTTATTTCAGACTTTCATTATCATTTACTGTGGACCACAGCAATAGCCTCCTAGTCCCCTTGTTCTAAGTCGTGTTCACCTTCAATCTGTTCTTCATCTTCTGCCATAAGGTCTCTTTAAAATATAGACTTTTTTTCTGGTTATTCCCCTAACTTAAAAAAGGTCATTATCTTACCATCATATTTGAAATGAAGTCCAAACTATTTAGCTTGCCCTTCAAAATCTATTTCCATCTACTTTCCACTATCATTTACTATCATTCCCTAACATACTGCCATGCCGACATTTAGTTTTCCATGTTATATATCAATTAACTGCTCTCCCAACATCTTTTTCCATCTCATTTGAGGGGTTAGCTCCCTTGAGTCCTGTAATATGCGTTAGTTAATGCCTCCTTGGTCAAGCCCTTTGGCTCCACCCCATTTGAAACTGATTAAGTTCTCAATTTTGTCTTTCCATAGCACCTTATGTATAAAGCTAGCACTACATGGAAATCAGTATTTGCTTTTTCTCTCTTTTCATACTAAATAGACTATAGAGGATACAGATTATCTCTTGATAATTTTCTGGAACGCTGTATCTAGCACAGAGACTGGCTCACACTTGTACTCATTGAATGATAATTGGATAAATTAATCAGTTACTACTTGTAGGTTAAACATCCTCAGGTTTTCATACTGTCTGACTCTTCATTATCCTGATTATTCTTGGTATACTTTGTTTCGCCAATACTCTCTTTTAATTGGGGTATATTATGATCAGCAAGAAGTGAGAGGAAGATATAATTCTGTGATGAAAAACTATGAACTTTAAAATCAGATATACCTGGTTTAATATCTCATTTCATCCAGATGCTACCTATGTGATCATGGGAAATTTATTCACCTCATTGGGTCTTGGTTTTCTCATACACAAAATATGAGTAATAATAGCTGACCACAGCATTAATGTGAGATTAAATGATACAGTCTAAGTAAGAATTCAGACATACAGCAAGTTAATATTCAATTCAAGTGGGACTTATTCCAGGGATGCAAAGCTCGTTCAACGTCCGCAAATCAGTGAATGTAATACACTACATTAACAAAATGAAGGATAAAAATCATACAATAATCTCAATAGGTGCAGAAAAAGCATTTGACAAAATTCTACATCCATTTATGATAAAAGCTCTCAACAAAATGGGTATGGAGGGAACATACTTCAACATAATAAAGGCAATATATGACAAGCCCATAGCTAATATCATACTCAGTGAAAAGCTGAAGCCTTTTCCTCTAAGATGCCCGCCCTCGCCAATTTTATTCAAAATAGTATTAGAAGTCCTAGTCAGAGCAATTAGGCAAGAAAAAGAAATAAAAGGCATCCAAATTGGAAAGGAAGAAATAGAACTGTCACTATTTGCAGATGGCATAATATTACATATTGAAAACCCTAAAGACTACATCAAAAAACTGTTAAAAATAATAAACACATCCAGTAATGTTGCAGGATACAAAGTCAATACACATAAATCTGTTGCATTTCTAAACACTACTAATGAACTATGAGAAAGAGAAATTAAGAAAAAAATCCCATTTACAATTGCCTCAAAAAGAATAAAGTACCTGGGAATAAATTTAACCAAGGAGGTGAAAGACCTGTATACAGAAAACAACAAGATATTAAGGAAAGAAATTGAAGAAGATGCAAATAAATGGTAAGATATTCCAAGCTCATAGATTGGAAGAATTAATATTATTAAAATATACATGGTACCCAAAGCAGTCTACAGATTCAGTGCAATCACTAGCAAAATTCCAATGGCATTTTTCACAGAAACAGAACAAACAATCCTAAAATTTGTATGGAACCTCAAAAGACCTCACATAGCCAAAGCAGTCTTGAGAAAGAACAACAAAGGTGGAGGCATCATCATGCTCCCTAATTTCAAACTCTATTACAAAGCTATAGTAATCAAAATGGTATGGTATTGGCATAAAAATGGACATATAAATCAATAGAATAGAATAGAGACCCCCCAAATAAGACCACATATATATGATCAATTAATTTACAACAAATGAGCCAAGAATATACCATGGCAAAAGGAGAGTCTCTCCAATAAATGGTGTTGGGAAAACTGGACAGCCACATGCAAAAGAATGAAACTGGGCCACTGTATTATACCATACACAAAAATCAACTCAAAATGGATTAAAGACTTGAATGTAAGACCTGAAACCATAGAACTCCTAGAAGAAAACGTAGGCAGTAAGCTCCCTGACATAGGTCTTGGTAATGAGTTTTTTAATCTGACACCAAAAGTAAAAGCAACAAAAGAAAAATAAACAAGTGGGACTACATCAAAATAAAAAGCTTCTGCTCAGCAGAGGAAACCATCAACTAAACAAAATATAAACCATTAACTAAATATAAGAATTTATACAACTCAATAGCAAAAAAAAATCTGATTAAAAAATGGGCAGAACATGTGAATAGACATTTTTCCAAAGAAGACATACAGATGGTCAACAGGTACATTAAAAGATGCTCAACATCATTAATCATCAGGAAAATACAAATCAAAACCATAATGAGATATCACCTCACAGCTGTCAGAATGGTTATCATCAAAATTTCAAGAAATAACAAGTGTTGATGAGGATGTGAAGGAAAGGGAACCCATGTGCAATGTTGGTGGGAATGTAAATTGGTGCAGCCACTATAGAAAACAGTATGGAGGTTCCTCAAAAATTTAAAAATAGAACTACCATATGACCCAGAAATTCTACTTCTGGGTATTTATCCAAAAATAAAAACACTAACTCAAAAAGATAAATGAACCCCTAGGTTTATTGAAGCACTACTTACAATGGCCAAGATATGGAAACAACCTAAAGAAACTGTGACATATATATGTATATATAATGCAATACCATTCAGCCATAGAAAGAATGAAATCTTGCCATTTGCGAGAACATGGATGGACCTTGAGGATGTTATGCTAAGTGAAATAAGTCAGACAGAGAAAGACAAATACCATACGATCTCTCTTGTATGTGGAATCTAAAACTAAACTAAACTAAACTAAACTAAGCCTGTAGACACAGAGAACAGATTGGTGGTTGCCAGAGGCAGGGGGTGGAGAATAGGAGAAATGGGTTAAGGGGGCCAATAAATAAATAAATAAAGTATACAATTCAATGCTTTTATTATACTCACAGAGTTGTACAACTGTTGGCAAAATCTGATTTTAAAAAAATGAGTCTAGTGTGCTGTCATGAAATATGACCAGTGAGCATTAACTAAATGTAGTATGAGCTCGTTAATAAGTGTATATGTGTTCACATACAAATAAATAAATTTAAAAGTTACACACCATTGTTAAGAGTGGTTGCCTCTTGGAAAGAGTAGGTGTTATGTAAAAAAATATGTATTCCATACTTTACATTAGGTTTATATTCTAGAACTCATCACATCATTGCAATATGTAGCAGTTACGCTAAAATTTTTGTGGAATAGTCCTCCAGAATTAGACTTTGAACTCCCACTCTTTTGATAGGTAAATAAATGAATTTATTTCTAACAAATGTGGTATAAAAGCTTAATACATTTAGGTTAAAAAATTGGAATAGGAAGCATATTGCGTATTTCAATTCAAATGTTGTGGCTATGTTTAGAGTAACTGATCAAATAGAAACCCATTTGTCTCTTTTCTGATTGCTATGGATGGTCTTTAACAAACCTTGTGAGCAAAATGAGGAACAATAGCTCAAACCTAAGAAAGCGTCACCACTTATTTTAATTGGTGGTTATCACAGTCAGCTGTACTTTCTGCAAGGCAGCATCTGTCATTTAAGCCCGTTCGTTGGTATTCTACCCTATGTTTGAATACTCAGTATTTAGTTTAACTAGAAAACTCCACAGTGGAGATAGAACAGAGCTTGAATTTTAGCGGCTGACATGAAACAAGCATAAAAATGTAGAGTACTATATCTGAGTGCTGTTCTCCAGTGGATGCTAGCCCAACGGTGCTTTCTGGTGACCTGGGAAGAGCATGGAGTTGGTCCACTTTTTGCCCTTGCTTGAAACGTATGGAGGCAAACAGCAATTATTGTAAATGACATACCAGGGGCGAAGCTTTAAGAAGTCTAAAATGAAGTCGCTAATCAACTGGAGTCAGGCTTAGAAAGATAGCCTAGAGGTGCAGCAAAATGAGATCATGGGAAACAATAAGTGACGAAGCACGCAGCTAATGAAGAGTGGCAAAACTCTTTAGCTACATTCATTTATGCTTTTATATACCTGCATATTTTAAAATCTCAAATGGAAAACTTCTGTGAGTACTCTTATAAACCTAATTATTGAGATATTGGGAAGAATAAGTGAAATTGTTCTTCTGAGTTTTATGAAATAAATTACTACAAAAATACTTATTTAACTGTCATGAGAGAAGAGATGCCTTAATTAGTTGTAAGTCTTATGTATTATAGAACTTTTTAAAAAATATGCATTTTTAAAAATACGCCTTTATGTTAACTTACCCTGTCATTCTGTCAGGAAACCTCCCCTGACCTCCTGGACCAGGTTAAATACCTGTAGTGTACTCTCTTACAGTGCCGTGTACCTCTCTTTGGTAGTATTTATCACAATTGCAATTTGCCGTGCATTTTACTATGAACATTTGATTAATGTCTCTCTATTCGACTGTGAGTTCCTTGAGGGCCAAGACTTATTCTCTTTGTTCATTGTATCCTTAGTGCCTACCCTAATGCTGGACCTACCAGCTTCAAGAAATAAATGTTGGGGCCAGCCCAGTGGTGCAGTGGTTAACTGCTCACATTCCACTTCAGCAGCCTGGGGTTTGCTGGTTCGTATCCCGAGTGTAGACGTGGCACCGCTTGGCAAGCCATGCTGTGGTAGGCGTCCCACATATAAAGTAGAGGAAGATGGGCATGGATGTTAGCTCAGGGCCAGTCTGCCTTAGCAAAAGGAGGAGGATCGGCAGCAGTTAGCTCAGGGCTAATCTTCCTCAAAAAAAAAAAAAAGTTTGAATAAATGTATGAATGTGAATTGTTTTTTTCATTTGGAATTACATGCACCCCAAACTTTAAAGGCTGTGAAAACTTAACATGTTAAGAACGTTTTCATTCATGTGTAAATCGTGTTGTTTCCTGTATTTCTTTCAAAAATATGATGAAAATGTCACCCTTCTTTTTTAAAAAAATGTGAGGAATTACTTAAAAATTCTATGACTTTATGGTTTCAATATTTGACTGAAATTTATCACGGATACCTATCTACTTTAGGTAGCACTTTGTTATTTAGAAAATAACACTAAGAACTTCAAAGAAAACTAAAGATTGATAAAAGAAGCATCATCTAAGTATCCCACTATATGAACATCATCGTATTCAACTCAGTAAAAATTTTAAACGGGAATATTTCAGCTAAGCAGGGAGGTTAGGAGTGTCAGCATGTGTTTAGTTTTAGTCTATATATATTTAAAAAACAGGATTCTTGTAGGGAAATTGTTGACTTGTTTTCTCCAAGGATCTTGAGAAAGCATGAGTTGTTTTGAGAGTGGCATAAATTTGCCTTCAGGGTGCTAATCTCCCCCGAAAGGCCTCTCAGAGTGGATCAGCATACCTGCCATGAAGCAAGAGTCTTCCGTGAAACTAGTTTCTCTCAAACTTCCATCTTCCGAAATACTGGGACCACTTCTTTAAATAATAGAGCTGAAGAGAAAGCACAAACACCAGCCCCAGCACAGATTTCATGATAGGAGCTAAAATACCAGACAGCCAGTAGAATAAATTCAGCCACCAGTTAGGCCTAGATTGCAGGAAATATAGTTTGAGAAAAAGAGAGAGAACTGAACTGTCTTTGTCAAATTGAGGACTTACCTCACACCTTCATTCTGCTGTATTTGTGCTTTCCATATAATATCAATCTGCCGTATAAATTTTATTTACGAAGAAGTAAATACTTTCAAAATATATGACCACCTTATACTCTCTGAACCAAGGTAAATGCATGCTCTGCTTCTTGTATACTCACCAAGTTTGGCTACTTTTTGGACCCTGAAAAGTCAGGTAGAAAGATATATAGAAGTCTATTATAATAGACAAACAATAGCTAACAAATACTTTGATCTCCAAGAATTTCAAGAGAATGTGTAATGTTGTTTGTTTTCTTCATTCTAAGAAGAATATATGGTAATATCGACTATTTAGGGTCATATTTGGTATTTGATATGAATTCTTTATTTGCTAGAAGCTAAACAAGTCTCATAATATTCTCCTTGAAATAAAATGAAATTTATAACTTCCAGCATTTTAGTAAGAGCCAAAGCTTTGAATTTAATGCAGGCAGATAAAAATCTCTGGAGCCCAGCTTGGCAGAAAGGCTCAGTGTTCTTTGTGCAATGCTAACCTTTTTTCCTTATTCTTTCCAAATGGGTGAGAGCTTTCTTAATTGGAGTAGGTTCCATACATAAAAAGTTATCTTCACTCCATTTACGATTGATTTCTAAAGGTTTGACCTCTTATATTTTTCGAAATTGTGGGTTAACCTTCTTGCCTGAAGGAGAATGGCACCTGGGAATGACATTTCCATTTTCTAAAGTAATGTAACCATAGAAGCAGGACTAAAATGGCCCATGACATTAACCTATGGCTCTTAAGAGGATAACATCATTTACTTGGTTAGATAAAAGAAAAAAAAAAAAAAACCATGATTTTATTTTCAATTGACCAAAAAAAGAAAAGTGTGGACTCTATCTTTCAAAAAACTCCTCAAAACCTTTTCTCAATAGGATATGACAAGGCCAAGGTCACAGAAGTCACATCTACTCTCTGCACTGTCAGTTGTTCAAAGTCATAACCCTGTTCCAGTAAAAGTTACTTCTTTATTTCAATCAAATTAGGAAAAATGACAGTTAAGAGAAAAGCATTTTACTGCACACTGTGATATCGAAGGCAGTTGTTGAACCAGGAAGTGCTTTGACCTGACATAATAGTTATCATTTTAGCAGCTTTAAACAATTTGATCATAATTGCTGGGCAGATAGTTTGTCAAGTAAAGAATTTCTCAGCTCAGACTCTGTAGCTTAATCTTTTATGACATAGCCTTATCATGGCCAGAGCGTACATTGTCATATCATACATGTTTTCTCTATATTATATAGAAATTCTTATCCATATTTTATTTCTAAAAAGAAGAAAAGCCTACAAAAGTTTATTTGCACTTGAGAGAACAAATAGAGGAGAGGGATCGTTAAAAAAATTTATCTTTACATTCTATCTACATGAATTCCAATGAAGTCTATCTTTAATATATCCTTCTTTATAGCTTGAACTGCTAGATTTTACTTACCTTACTACAAATCGCAAAGAGTTGCTGTGCGAATTAACTGGGGTAGTGCAAGGCGAGTGAAAAGCAGTGGACTGGATGAAGGGCAGGGACCCAGACCATTATTTGCTGGTCACTTTCTTCCTCCACTACCCCTATTTCATACCTACCTTACTTCACCTCTTGTCACTCTCCCCTTGCTGCTTTGCAATCCTGTGCACTCCCCTCCTTCTTTTCCTATTCAGAACGTTGGTTCATGTTTTCCTCTCTACATGAAATATCCTATTCTTGCCCCTTTTATGGCTGCTGCCTCATCATTTCAGTCTCTATTTAAATTTTACTTCTCAGAAAGGTCTGTCTGTGCATCCTGTGTAGGCAGTCCTTCTTTTCTAAAACAGCATCCTTTTGTTCTCCCACGGCATCGTCTCATTGTAAATGTATGAGTGAATGATTGTATGCGGTGCCTGTGTTCTCTCCATTAGACTGTAAGCCAGTGCGTTTCAATTCAGTGCGTACTTTCAAATATCTCGGGAGCTTTTAGACAATACTGATGCCTGGGCTCCATTTGCTAGAAATGTCCAGTAATTGGCCTTGGGTAAGGCCCAGTTATCAGTATTGTTTAGAAATTCCCCAGACAATGGTAACTCACAGCAGTGTTGAGGAGCTCTGCCCTGAGCGACAGGAGGATACTAGTCAGCTTCACTGGCCACGAGCACAGGGCTTGGCAGGTATGAGAGCCATTATGGCCATCTATGGAATAGGAATGTCTGAATTAATGTTGAGCATATGTATTACTGGCATTCTAGTTTTCTTTGTTTGCAAAAGTATTCTTTGGAGACAATAGAAATATTCTCAAGCAGCAAAGCTCTATAAGTTGAAATAAAAAAGATATTTACAAGTGTAAGTGACTCTTCTGAACTTCAAAATAAAATACGAATCCTGTTTTCCCCTTCCATTGACAGAAACAAGATATTTTCCTTCCTTTTTTTTACTGGGAAGAATGTTTCAAGAATGTCTCCCACAAAATGTGGCCATAAGCTGTGTGTGTATGTATATTTCATTTTTCTTACTTATAAGAGTCTATCTTTAGATCACTAAAGCCATAAACCATATGGCATTCCCACAAGACAGTCATTTCTGCTTATTACAACCAAAATAAATAATTTTAAATTTATAAACTTCCTCTTGCTTATTAGCAAAATACAGGGTTTTTTTTTTTTTTTAGTATTCTCTGTATTTTAGTGCACATTTTCCACAACTGGGGATTTTGTCGTATATCAGCGCCAGAATTTGGCCGAAGCAAGTGAGGAATTTGTCTCAGTGCAAAATTTAAGTGGGAGTGCCAAAAACCTCAGTAACCAAAATAGCGACATTTTAATGTACTATTTTTAAAAATCAAAATTAATGCAAAGAAAAACCAATTGTGAAGAAAATGTCAAAATTTTAAAATAAAAACTACTGCGATACTAAGCCATCAGACAGCCAGGCAAAAAAGAAAAATGTGCATCCCTAAAGACATGTTTTTATGTATTTTTTAATGGGTAATTTTTTTCAGAACATTATAGTTGATGAAAAAATGTTTAAATGATGTTATTTATGCTAAATATTTGGCACAAAACGATTCATTATAATTTTAATTCAGCTAAATTATTTTAGATTGTCTCTTAGTCAAGAGAAATTGTCAAACACAGCAATTCTCTCACTTCAGAATGAGATAAGCAAAGAAGTAGATTTGGGAAAAAAGTGATTGATGAGTTTCTTTTCATTAAACCCAGAGTTCACATGTTTTCTTATGCCTCATGCTCCAGCGTGGCTCCACACAGCACTGTGAAGTGTAGAATAACTTTTATTTATAAAGTGTTTAACTGCTCCAAAAGTAAATGTGTAACACTATTAAATCAAATTAAAATTGTTGGCAAAAGTTAAAAGTGAGATAAACTTGGTTGTTCTATAATGGTAATGAAGATTTAACATTTATGCCCTTTGAAATGTCACATAATATAGTGCAAATGTAAATAGACACAATTTATTTAAAATGGAAAAATAATAGAATGATTCATAACTGTAGTATTAATACCTTAATATTCATCTGAGATAGAACATAATCCCATGAGCGAATTTTAATAACAGAGTGAAAGGTAAATTTAATGGCTAAGTATCAGCTTAACCAAAATTTTTCTTAAATGCAGTAAATTTTGAATATTGGCAATTGTACTAGCTATTCTCTGATGGCAGACAATAAGAACAGAAATAATATTTCACGCAAAAAGTAAAATCAGAATGTGCATCTTGAATTTTCCAAAAAACTCTTTTAGGGATTTTAATGTTTCTCCTATGGGAATATCTAAAAGAAAAAGAGGAAGCATAATGATTCTCTGATTAGAAATACCCACAGCCAGGAAATGAGCAAACCTTCAAAGTTGTGATATCAAGTATACAAGAAGTTCTGGAATATTTTATAAGCTCTAACAAGGCTAAGTTTATAAAAGTTGAGAATTAAAATGCCCCAAATTATATTGAATTTCATTCTTCCTAATAATTGGCATGTTTTTATTTTAAAAAGTGAGAGGAAAACAAGAATGAAGCTAAGAGAGCAAGAAGAGAAAACAGTAAATGTTCTTTTCTTAATGTCACTTACTCATCAGAATCTCAGTATACTATTGATGGTAAACGCTCCTGCTCCCTTTTAGGATCCTGCTAAATAGGCGATCACAGAATGAAAAAATTGAAATTGTTATGGAAAATTTTAATCATCCTTATTTGGATTACATGTATTGCAGATGAAATGTATAGATTGTGTTTTATTGTCCCACTAAGATTTCATGAAAACTTGAAGTATGTTCTTAATTGAACCTTCTGTGTATCTGTTTTTTAATACATTATATGCATTATATCTTTGTAGTCATCTACCTATAAATAAAGCCAAGCATCACAATTTAGAAAATAAAAACAACAAAAAACATTTTATGTGACCATCTTTTAAGAGGGTGTGTAAAACTGTAAATAGGTTTCACAGCGATTTAGCAAACCGCAAATTACGATGAATAATGAACATAAGATCAGCTCTATAGGATGTTTCTCAGCAAGAATGAATGAATGTCTTATAGACTTCAAAATACTCAGGCCTATAAAAAAAATCATTTTACTGCTGTTCCTACAATTTAAATAATGAGATATTTGATTATTACTAATAAACAATTTATAGCTCTGAATCATGTCTAGAACTGAAAAGTAAACTGTTTTATCCTAGGGGTTTGTAATGTCTTATAAATAAAAGCATGCAGCGCTAGGGGCACAAATAGACGCTATCAAAGGAGCTGGCCATCAGGTTTCCCTCTCATTTTGAAGATTGATTTCACTAGTGCTGGGAGCATCAGAAAAGCAACTAAAAGCATTTGCTACTTTCCATTCCCACTGTTTACCCTTGAAGGTCTGGTAATGTTCCTTTGTAGCCTTCAGGTCTTCCAGAGACATGACAGGAGAGCTCTTCATTATCTGCTATTAGCCTCCAGAACTGCACGCATGAAAACTTCTCATCAAACTTGAACATCAGCAAACTTGTTAAATCTTACAGAAAATGGCATTATTTTACAGAAGTCAGGGAGTCTTACCGTCTAAGACCAGTTGCTGTGCTGGCTGCCGGTCTATTAAAACGTGAGCATTTAGCAAAAGGTGTTAGTTTAACATCACAACAGTGAAGAGAAGGAAATATTTGGAGGTCTTTTGAGTGTTGGGACCCAGTTTTCTTAGAGTAGGATGCTCAGAAAGCATCTTCAAAAAATGGGATCTAATCTCTGTGAATAATAGGTTTATACCAAGGAATTTGAAATATACGAGTCCTGTGCTTTTGCTGAGTAAGTTAATATAATCTACAGTACTTTGATATGAGACCTCTCTGCCCCAGTGGATCACTTTATTAAACTATCAGAATTCTAGAAAAGTGCATCTTAGCCATCATGTCTTCGGTAAATGTCAGTTTGTCTCCAGCCGGGCTATGTTAGATACGTATTAATACAGCATCAGAGTAAAATGTCAGCCTATCATCACCCATTAACACTGGTTTGTGTTTGTTTATGTTTGTTGAGCTGCCTACCAGAGCTGTGAGACAAACTCTTGAATACAAATATTCTCCTCCTTTGTGTAAATGAAAATCCAGAACCCAGGCACCCATCAGATTTTCCTGCCGAATGCCTGCATCATCTGGCCCTTTAGCTCTGGGCCTCTGCCTCCTCATGGAAGATTTCTCTGTGGCAATGGCTCTCCATTGTCTATACCACAGAACCTAAAGGTTCAAGTATAAACTCCTTAAGCCCAGCCTTCAAGGCTCTCTAGAATCTGGTGAAAACTAGGTTTCCAGTCTATGTCCCACTCCCTAGATCCTACATTGTAGCCGAACTGGACTCCCCAGCAACATGTTAATCCAAAGATGTTCTGCTTTTTGCCTCTGTTTATGCTGTTTGCTTGGCTTGGGGTGCTTTCCTCCTAATGTTTTTTTGCATGCCTGTTGAATATCACACATAGCAACTCATATTGCTCATGTTGGTAACACACAAGTTCATGCACGCCTACATGCACACAAACACACACACATAACTACAACACCACCCAGAGATGAAAAGTATGGGAGAGTTATCACTGGGAATGAACACTATTCATATGGTCCAATAAGGTAATAAAGGTCTGGAAGTCCAAGAAGGAGCCTTTAGGGGCAGTGGAGCCCAGGGTGGAGGATTATCTTTGTGGCATGAGACAATGTCTATTTCCTAATTTCTGTGGAACTATGCTGATAATAAATAAATTTAGAGGTATTGTGTCTCTGAAATAAGCTCATTAGATTCTGGTTATGACCTGCTTATTTACGTTAATTATTATTAACTTGTAATTAATGTATGTTAATTTATATTCATAAAATCTCTAGATATAAGACTTTTTATTGTTGTTGAGGAAGATTAGCTCTGAGCTAACATCTGTGCCATTCTTCCTCTACTTTCTATGTAGTTCGCTGACACAGCATGGCTGATGAGTGGTGTAGGTCCCTGCGTGGGATCTGAACCCATGAACCCCGGCCGCTGAAGCAAAGCGTGCCGAACTTAACCACTACACCACAGGGCCAGCCCCAATATAGGACTTTTTAAAAACCAAATGTTGTGCTTTTTAAGAACCAATAATGTATCTAGAATTAGGGAAACTACAACCAAAAAATAAGGTTGTCTGATCTTTCTCTAATTTCCAGAATAATGTTGGTCTTTCATTTATTTGGGGTCACTTGATACTTTGTACATTCTTAAATTGTAACATTCTTCTAGTTGCAGAGCGTCTATTTCAAAAACTCTCACCTGGTTGTGAAGTTACTCGAGGGCAAGCCAAGCATCTTATTCATGGTATAGTAACTGAAAGAAAAGGAAATCTTAATGACGTAAAATATTGATTTTATAAAACTCATTTTATTTATTTATTTATTTATTGAGATTCATAATAGTTTACATCATTGTGAAATTTCAGTTGTGTGTTATTTCTTGTCTGTCACCATACAAGTGCTCCCCTTGACCCCCTGTGCCCACCCTCAACCCCCTTCCCCTGGTAACCACTGAACTGTTTTCTTTGTCCATGTGTTTGTAAAACTCATTTTTAAGTGTTATGCTTCTATCACACTAAGAAATACTTCCTGTAGGGGATGGCCAGTGGTAAAGATATTTTTCTCTCCTCTGGTGAGGTAAGTTTCCCACTCATATTAACTGCGAAATTATTATTTGAGTTGTAAATGAATGAATTCATATTTTATTGTGCCCTTTCATATTCCATATGGAACATTTCTATAGCAGAGATCCTCTATATACATATTGGTTTGTGGGTTAGGAACATAGAAATATTAAGTGATCAATAACTTGAGCTGGGAAAAATGTCAAATCCTGACTCTAAGCTGAGAGCTATGCCATAGACATAGCTCACAGCCACTCATCTAAAAATACTGTTCCAGCCCACTTTTTTGAAACTTGGGTAGAGAATTCAGTACAGTGGGGAAAATCTACGTACTTACACCATGTATGTAATAACTGGTAACACCCGGGCTCATTATTTGACTTCAAATAAAGCAAGTGATCTTAATGAAACAATTTCAGACCTTTCAAGATAGAAGGTTAGATTACATATGCCCTGCTCTGTGCTCCCACTTTCCTCCATCTATACCTCTATTTTAGGACTTCTATTTCCTGCACCATAAAATTATAAGTCTCCCTAAGGCAGACCCTTTAACCTCTAGTTGAGTCTTAAGCATGTTCGCTGTTTGTTTGATTTATTTCTTCTTGTTTAATTATGCCATTGTATTGGGAGATTACAAACCGTAATACTTCCATTTCTTATGGGGAAAAATAGTAGATTTCATATCCAGAGTAGAGCACTGTACCAGACTTCAGAGACCTATACTTCTTGGCCCAATTTGCGATCGTGACTCCCAGCTAGACCTTGGGAATACACTTCTGTGTTCTGGTTTCAGTGGACACAAAATAAAGTGTTCAAGCTCAATGGTTTCTGAAGCCTCTTCCAATTCTAAATGCATCAGTTTAACTATTAACATTAATTCTGCATGTTGTTTTTTCCTAATTCATATACTTTTGTTTAATGTATGGGTTGGGGATTTTTTCTGAGTGCTTTTAATAAAGCATGAGCAATTCCTTTCAGATTTTTTGGAATTTGCTTTATAGCATTTTATTACAATAAATCACAAGGTATTATCAAAACACCATGGTAATTGTAGATTACTTTCAATTTCACAAATTGATATATACATGAGCTACTGATAACAAAATACTTTTTAACCATTAACATTTATTGGCATTTAAGCTGTGGGCCCAGAAGGAACATCTTCTCCTTTCTGGGGAGCAAGTTTGTGTAACGTGGCCGTAATCCACGGCCACTGCAACTGGTTTGCAGAGCAAAGATGTTTTTCTTCTCTCCACTTTGTCTCACTTTTTAATATTAATTTAATATTTATTATGACTGTTTCTGTTTAGAGGCTAAGTTTTTGATAGAGAAGAGTATGTGATTAATAATGACTATTAAGAAGAAAGGGGGAGCATAAGAAAGAATACAAACATTTGTGTTGTAGGTTGAAGCGATATTGATTTTGTAAGAAAATGTAAAAGAGAATTGTTAACAAAGCTAGGAATGCCTCCTATAACATTCGGTGAATAGACTTGTACCAATTCAGACAACTAGTATTTAATATAAAGCCTGTTTTTTAAAAAAACATGAGAGTACTACCTAGATTCCATAGGATATCAGTAACCATTTTACTTTTTCTGGCTTGTTTAACATGTGCACATTAAATTAGAAAAAATTTTTTAATGCAGCAATCAATAATGAAATTTCAAATGTTTTAATTCCTCCATCTCCTACATTGTTAGCTAATTGCTCCTATAAAATGGAATGTCAACTTTCATATTTTTAAAAAGAAATCTTTATTTTACATTTTTTGATATATTTTTATAAAACATATCCTTAAGTATATTTTTAAACAAAATGTTGCATTATGGACTAGCATAATATTTAAAGGAATAAAAAAAGTTTCATCACCACTGGACAATCAAATGTACTAGTCCCTTAATAATAAATTTATAAAAAATGTTCAATAAATGTTGCATGATCTCCAATATATACCAGTTACTGGAATAGGCATTATATAATAGAGAGAATGTAAATTATAATATTAATTGTTACCTGCCATTTATTGAACACCTGCAGAAACTGCCCAGGACAACTTCTAAATGTATTATTATTACTTTTTTTTAAAGATTTTATTTTTCCTTTTTCTCCCCAAATCCCCCTGGTACATAGTTATATATTTTTTAGATGTGGGTCCTTCTAGTTGTGGCATGTGGGATGCCGCCTCAGCATGGCTTGATGAGCGGAGCCATGTCTGCAACCAGGATCCGAACCGGCAAAACCCTGGGCTGCTGCAGCGGAACGCACGAACTTAACCACTCGGCCACGGGGCTGGCCTCTAAATGTATTATTTTTTAATATATTTCTTGCAACCTTTTGAGGTTCAAATAATTGATTGAGAATCAGTGAAGTAAATAAACTGGTCACCTTTACCTGGCTAATTAGAGGAGAGTTTGCCTTGAAGAGAGTAAAGCCCCTCACTTGCATGGACACCTTTTAAGCCCTGGGTGGAGAGAGAAGCTTGGCAGTGTGGTCATGTGGTCACATATATTTATATTTTTTATTTTTAAAAAACTTGCCATTTGTGACAATTTATTTTCTCATTTTATATAAAAATTCACTCTTGGATCTAATTTTGTATCTACAACTTTGTATTCTTTTTTTCTTAGAGAGGGTTCCTAAATTGTACAATCTTTGGATCCCATGAAACCTGGATCTGTTCCTGCAGTTAAAAAGTGTCCGAGCTGGGTGGCTGCAGTCTTTAAGACTCTCAAGATGTACTTTTTTTCCACTACACCTCGCAATCTTAGAGAGCTCTCGCTCTAGTAAAGAGAATTTTATGTGCAAACATCCAGATATTACAAAAGGAGATGAGTGCTCCAAACCCTTATATCCCAGGATTGTAGAGGGTTTGTAATTGTCACACTACAGAAAGCTTTCTTGAGAAGGCATAAGAACAGCTTTTAAGTGTGGGATGTATGTGGATGACAGATCAAGAATGGTTCAATTAAGGACACAATAGAAACCCAACTCACATTTGCCTTATTTTTCCTCTGGGGTTTTAGGTCTCAACCTTACCACTTATTAGTTCTACTCATACCATATTTATTGAATTTGTATGCGTGCAAAGCTGTTCTAGCTGGCAGGGTCTGAAAATTATTGGTAATTAACATTAATGAGCAGGGACAATTTCAGTGGAAATTAGAAAATCCGTTGGCGTCATAGCATAATAACTAGTTCAGAGGGTCGACTCTTCCAGCATTCACATTTCCTCCTTAGAAATAAGCTTTGTCGCATGACCTTATATATGCAGAGTACTGGGGATTTTTCCTTCGTTTATTTGGGATCTAAACATGCCTATGCCATCAAGAAGCAGCCAAGTAAACTCTGCTTGACATCACAAAGCCTTTGATACTGCTTTACCTGTGAATTGGTATCGATGGCTCCTGAATTGTGAAATCCTCTGCAAGAAACAGACCAGTCAATTTAATACTTAAGTCACCCTTTCCCTTTCCTTTGATTTGCATCCATCTTATTAGAAAGTGACACTCTCTTATTGATTCCATTCAACCCTTGAAAGAGAAGATAAGAAAAACGAAAATGTGACAGAGATAAGAGGCTCTCAAGGTGATCTATGGATAGAGTCTAAAGGGAAGGATTGTTTCCTAGGAAAACTGGGGTCTCAGTAAATGCTGTTAAGGGGACAGTATTCAGAGGTGAGAAAAAATCACTTTGAGGTTGCCATCATGTACTTGAGAATCTGTCCTGCTGCTTTATGCTCGGTAGTAATTTAAGTGCTTTAGAAAGCATGTATCCCTTATCATTCATGTTTCTCTGTGCAAAGCAGTTTAAAATGTTATAGTTGATAGCCACGTATAACCTTGCATCAGTTTCAACAGCTATTTGCTACTCATTGCTGAGTAACTGAAATGTCAAAATATGTCTCTGAACCTTAGGCAAATGTGGTTTCTGATCTCTAGGTTTTTCCCTTTCAGTAGTAATAATGCTAAGTGTGTGATCTATTTAATACTCGCAGCATCCCAATGAGTATGTGCTATTATTATCCTCTGTATAAAAATGAGGAAAGAGATGCTTACAGAAGTTAAATGATCCAAAGAAGTAGAATAAATAAAAGACAAGCGTCTATACAAACCCAAATTCGTCTGATACCAAGTACACTCTCAGCACTCTGTTCTGACTGCCATAGATTGTGTTTTGTTATAAATAGGGACAACATACATATGCTTTGAGGTACTTCAAAATCCCTATTTACTGTGCTAAAAGCGAACTTCTTGGCCTTCTTGAAATATCTTGTATTAGAAAAATTGATTGAATCTCTCATAAAAGACCATGGATGATAGAGACTGAAAGCAATAAAAGACAAATAACAAGATTTTATGCTAGGAGTGAGGCCAGAGAGCAGCAATGTAATAAAAGAAGTGACTCAAAAGGCAGTTTCAGTGCTGATGGTATCTGGAAGGAAAAAAGCCCAGAATGTAGCCTGACTTCTATTTTTACTGTAACATGTTACATTTATTTTTTAAAGGAACTTTATCATAATTCGTTATTTAAAATCAAGGGAAACAATATCAATATAGAAAATAAAATTAAAATCCATTATCGCCAGCAAGGGAAATAAAAGAAAAAATGAACAAATGGGGTTATGTCAAACTAAAAAGCCTCTGCATGGCCAAGGAAACCATCAACAAAATGAAAAGACAACCTAACAATTGGGAGAAGATATTTGCAAACCATCTATCTGATAAGGGGTTAATATCCAAAATATATAAAGAACTCATACAACTGAAAACCAAAAAAAAAAGCAACCCAATTAAAAAATGGACAGAGGATCTGAACATTTTTCCAAAGAGGATAAGCAGATGGCCAACAGGCACATGAAAAGATGTTCGGCATCACTAATTATTAGGGAAATGCAAATCAAAACTACAATGAGATATCACCTCATGCCCATGCCCGTCAGAATGTCTATTATTAAGAAGACAAGAAATGACAAGTGTTGGGGAGGATGTGGAGACAAAGGAACCCTCATACACTGCTGGTGGGAATATAAACTGGTCTAGCCATTATGGCAAACGGTGTGGAGATTCCTCAAAAATTAAGAATAGAGCTACCATATGATCCAGCTATTCATGAAAACACTAATTCTAAAGGATGTTTGCTCTCCTATGTTCATTGCAGCATTGTTCACAATAGCCAAGACTTGGAAGCAACCTAAGTGTCCATCAATGGATGAATGGATAAAGAAGATGTGTGATATATATACAATGGATATATATAATGGAATAGTACTCAGACATAGAAAAGATGAAATCTTGCCATTTGTAACAACATGGATGAACTTTGAAGGTATTATGCTACATGAAATAAGTCAGATGGACAAAGCCAAATACTGTATGATTTCACTCATATGTGGAAGATAAAACAGCAAGAAACACACCCATAGATATAGAGAATACATTGGTGGTTACCAGAGGGGGAGGCAGGAGGGTGAAAGAAGTTAAGAAGCACATGTGTATGGTGACAGATGGTAATTAGACTCTGTGTGGTGAACATGATGTAGTGTACACAGAAATCAAAATAAAATGATGTATACCTGAAATTTATATAATGTTATAAACCAACGTTACCTCAATTAAAAAAAATTCCATTATCTTATGAGGCAGGAAAATAATCACTACTAGCATTTAGCAAATATCACTCCAATTATCTTATTGTCCAACAAAATTGAGATTCTTATATGTTTAGTCTAATATCACGTACTTTGACTTAACAGTATATATTGAAGAATTCTGATTTCATTACATTCATTGCTTTTCAAATATTAAAATCAATCTTGTATTTTTGGACAAATCTACAGTTGATCATGATGCATTAGCCTTTTTATGTGTTGTTGGATTGGCTTTGTAATTTTTTTTTTAAATTGTGTTTTACATCTATGTTGTTGAGAGAGATTGGCCTGTAATTTTCCTTTCTTCTAATGCCCTTGTCAGGTGTTGGGATCAAGGTTTTTCTGACTCTATAAAGTGAGCTGGTAATGATGCCTTTTTTCTCTATATTCTGGAATATTATAGGGGTCAAATTATCACAATGTTTTCTTTCTTGGATGTGTGGATGAATTCACCACTGAAGCCAACAGGGCCAAGAATTTTCTTTGTAGGAATGTTTTCGCTATGGATTGAAGAGCTAGAACAATATTTAAAATTTTTAATATTTCTTAATGTCAGTTTTGATAAGTTTTGTGTTTTTCTAGGAATTTATTTCATTTTCATATTTTTTGGCATAAGATTTATCATAGTATCCTCTTTTTTCTTTTAAATGTTCACAAAATCTTTAAGAATGTCTCCTTTTTTATTTCTAATATTAATCATTTGTAAGTACTCTCTTTTTTGATTCATCAGTCTTGGTTGAGGTTTATCAATGTAAGTCTTTCAAAAAAAATGGCTTTTCTCTGTGGAAGATTTGATTTCCATTTCAATAATGTCTGTTCTTACCCTTATTATTTCACTCTTTCCACTTTCTTTGAGTTTACTTTATTGTTCTTTTCTAACTTGTTCAGGTAAATACTTAGATCACAGTTTTTACAACCTTGTTTCCTTAAGTACTTATAACTTAAGCACTTAAATTTATGAATGTTTCTCTAAATTAGTTTAGTCTTGGTCTCACAAATTTTATGTCACATTTTTATTCTCATTTGCCACAAAATAAGTTTTAGTAGTCGTCGTGATTCCTTCTTTGACCTATGTGTATTGTTAATTTTCAAGCGTTCAAGGAAATTCTGTTTATCTTTTTGTCATTGATTTGTAGCTTAGTTCCACCATGGTTAGAGAATATACTCTCATCTCAAGCCTTTGAGATTTGTTGAGACTTGCTTTAAAGTCCATGTATAATCAATCTTGGGCCATGTTTTATTTGCTTTCAAAAGAAAGAGTATTCATTGTGCAGCTCGGGATGCAATGGTATGTATATGTCAGTTATGTTGATTTTGATAATCCTGTTCAAATTTCTAAATTGCTAGTAATATTTTCTCTAATTCTTCTGTCAGTTAATAAAAGAAGAGTCTTAGGATCTTTTATTATAACCATACACTTGTGTATTCCTCCTAGTTCTGTCAATTTTAATTTATACATTTTGAGACCAGGTGTTATTAGGTATATACAAATTTAAAAATGTTTTATCATTCTAGTGGATTGATAATTTTATTATTCTTGTGTCTGTCTTTGATGCTTCTTTTCTGAAAATACACTTTGTCTGATATTAATATATCTGCACTAGCTTTCTTTTGGTTGGTGTTTGCATGCTACAGCTTGCTTTATCTTTTGATCATAACCCAATATCCTTATATCTAAGGTGTAATTCTTGTAAGCAGCAAGAGTTGGGTTTTGGGGTTCTTTTTTCTTTTTGGTGAGGAAGATTGGCCCTGAGCTAACATCTGTGTCAGTCCTACTCAGTTTGTATGTGGGATGCTGCCGCAGCAAGGCTGGATGAAGGTGTAGGTCTGTGCCTGGGATCCAAACCCATGAATCCTGGGCTGCCGAAGTGGAGAGTGCCAGACTTAACCACACCACCTCCAGGCTGGCCCCAGGGGTTTTGGTTTTATATCCACTCTGACCACCTTTGTCTTTTACCTGGGATGTTTATTTAATTTACATTTGATGAAAGTTATGCGTGTTCGTTTAAATATACCATCTTACTGCTTTTTTATTCTCCTGTTTTTTCTACATATCCTTTCTTCTCCATTCTTTTCTTAATTATTTTTATTATCGCTCTTTCTCCGTTGGTAGCTTAATTATGCATTATCTGGGTGTTCTTTTAGTGGCTTACACTTACCTTTATTAAAGTCGACTCTAAATTAGTAATTCTATCTCATCCCAGAAAATTCAATGACCTTAAAACTCTTTGCCTCTATGTATCCCATGTTCCATTGCTAACACTCTTAGTGATATGGATTTTTATTCTATATAAATGTAAACCCCACTAGGTATACTCTATTGTTTTATACTTTGAATAAATATTCAGATTAACCTTTTCAGTCTTTATTACTTCCTGAATACTTTCTTCTTAGATATTTTTTCTCTCTTCTCCTTTTAACTTATTTGAATTTTAAGATTTCTTCCATGTCCCATTTGTTCTTTTATTAACCTTTGCATGATTCTAGATATTTTTAATGAAATTATCTTCTATCTCACTAGTCCTCTTGCTGCTAAATCTATTTATTAGGTTCTTAATTCAGTTATTATATTCTTCAGTTCTAGATTTTGCATTTGACTATTTTTAAAATAGATTTCTGCTGTCTACTGAAATTCTTCATCATGTTTTCTATTTTCTGGAAAATATCAATCACAATTACTTTAATGTGTGAGTCTGGTAACCCTAACATGTGGATCTCCTACATCTTGGTATTCTAAGCAATTTTGGGCCTAATGCCAGCCATTATGATTAAAAAAGGAGCGGGGAAGGCTCTGTATAATTGATGTAATCTTCTAGATAAGATTTTTGTGTAAGTGTCTGGTGTTTAGTTAGGCTATGAAAAGATCACCTTCATCTAATCTGGAATTCAGCTGATTAGAAGCTGAATTACACCCTTCTTAAAAGCTTATCTTTTTTTACTTTTTTCTTTATCTACAGATATAGCCTTTTGGAAATCATAACTGACAGCTGGGTAGTTTTCCTTCTTCCTGGTCAACCCTGGACGTAATATTTTCTTCCCAGGTCCATAGAACTGCTGAAAGTTCTGCTCGTCTTCTTCATCTCTTGGGCATGGTTTAAGAAGTGGAAAAGTGCCTCAAGGGTACAAGTTGAAACAAATGTCAGAGGACCTAGTCTACACTTCATTTTTATCTGGGATCTTGATCCTTCAAGTTCTTGCTGCATTCATAGGTCTCTGATGCCTTCAAACAAATTTTTTAAAATTTAGTTAGCTTTTCTAATGGTTCTCATTGTTAAGATTGATTTGACACAGGCTAGTATGTCAAGGTCATACTTGACAGAAAGCTTCATTATTTTACAAACACATTCACACATAGATTTTTCTCAATTCTGGTTATAACAGGTTTCTTTTTTTATTTTTTCCTCTTCTCTCTCTACATATGTAATTTATTTTGGCGTATGTTACCAGGTAGAGATTTAACTTCTTTGGTCAAAGAGTTAAAGAATTCAATATTAATATTATTTATTTTATTCAGTTTTATTTTATTATTAATGTAAAATGCCACTTTTATCATATATTACTTACATATATGTGTTTCTGAATGTTTTACTATATTCTGTTGAACAGCTCTTCTTACTTGGCCATCATATTTTTATTTCTTTTGACATCAAAATATGGTTTAATATAAAAGCATGCAAGGCCCAATATCATTGCTTTTATTCATAATGTTTGTCTTAGATGAAATTGATCTTAACAAGAGATGAAGTTTGGAATCATTTTCTCTTCCAAAATTATTTTATTAGAATTTTTATTTAATGTGTATTAGCCTGAATTTTCTGTTAGCCTTTGCTCTAATTGTAAGAGTGTAATAGTTTTTGTGTGCTTTATTTAAGCTGATCTTCTGAATAGGTGGTGGAACACTGCATGAGGGCAATCGCTGTATCACTTCTAAACATTGTGCTCTGTCCAGGGCCTAGCACGGTGGCAGACAGTTGCTGCTCATTATCTCTTTGTTGAAAGCATAAATGAATTCATAAATTATTCTAGGAAAATTTGGCCTTCCCTCCATATTAATTTTTTACATCTAGGAGCATATGCCTCCAAGATATAAAGGTCTCTTTTTCAAATCAGTGTAAATTAATGATCTGTACTTCACAAACTTTAATACACATGCAGATTATCTAGGAATCTTGTAAAAATGTAAATTCTGATTCACTAGGTTTGGAGACGGGCCTGAGAGTCTGAATTTTGAATAAGCTCTCAAGCATTGTTGATGTTGCTGGTCCCTGGATCACACTTTGAGTAGAGTCTAGATTCTTACATAGGACTTCTGAGGAAATTTATATTTTAACTGAATTAAGGTACTGCACCCACTGGGAGAAGTTTCTCCTCACTAATATATTAGCAGTGGTAAATTCTTCTAGTTAGACATCTGGAATTTTTATCCATTTAATTGTATTCATTAAACAAGTATTTATGCAGTAGCAATTAATATTTGATATGCAATATCCTAAACATTGAGGATAGAAAATTAACAAGGCAGTATCTGCCTTCAAGGTACTAAAAATCTATAGGGAAGAAAGACATAAATAATTGCCACACGCTAAGTGCTATAATAGAGATGTTTGAGAGAAAATGGTGTAGAAAGCGACTGTCGTTACAGCACAATATTGAGAGGGAGCAAAAGACAAGATAAGCTTGGAGAGGGAGGTACAGGTCAGGTCTTGGTGGAGTTTATAGGATGTGCTAACGAGCTTTGCTTTAACCTAAAGAGCAATGGGAGGCCATCAAAGACTTCTAAGCGAGAAGGTGACGTGAACAGATTTGCATGTTGAAAAGGTCCCTCTGGCTGCTCAGTGCAGAGAACAGATTAGAGGTGAGCAAAAATGGACGAGTGACTTGCAATTTTAGAATTCTGAGTGTGAGTATAGGATGCTCTAGCGTCTTTAAGCACACTAATAAGCTACTATAATCACATGGATAACTACTATCATCAAATGGGATCTGAGTTACTCATGACCAAGCGTGTACACAATAAGGAAATCATTGACAAATGGGTAATAACCAGAAGAGCTGGAGATAAATGAAAGATGTTTTGTTTGTTGCTTTGTTTTAATTTGATTGAGTTCAAAACCCAAAATAGGTCACATATTTTTCTTTTGGAAATACCTTCAAAGGTGCAGCCTAAGTCCTAAGAAATAAACCCATACTTCATAATTTTCCCATTTTTTCCCCACTCATCCTTTTAGGCAGATAGCATTCTATTGAGCTCTGCTAACAATCTTATAATACAATCCAGTGCATCTTATATGTGTTCATTTTCTTTTCAAGAGAAGCAAAAATTACCATGTTTTCCGGGAGCTACAGAGAAGTCAGAGATAAAGGAATTCCCCAACCAGTAGCTCCTGCTTTATAATTCCTTATGTCATGAAAAATGCAAGATATCAAAGAACGTAAGTCTGGAATTTTTTTATGGTATAAAATTCTGAAAAACTGCTTATCTACAGATAAAAAATTCAGCCGTTGGCAAAATGAGTAAAGAACTCTCTAAGAGACTGAGATTTCCTGGGAGAGCTGTGAATCTCAAATCTTAGGGGCAGTGTTTGTCACTGGAGAAACCAGGATGCTTCAGGACGATAGCAATTATGAAAATATAACACACCCTCAGAGAGACAACGTGACATTGAGGAAAATGCCATTGAAATAATGAGTCGATCGTTAACACCGTCAGAGTGAAAGAAGGCCTTTATGGGGAAAATAATTTGAATTCCACCACTTCCTGCAGTCATCTTCACAAGCATCTTAGCAAGTGACAAACAAGTCTAAAATAAAATACACATGAAACACATGCATCCTCCTGATGACAGCCTCAGGGAAAAAAGAAAATAAACCAGAAGGATAACAATGTTAAAGTCAGCTAAGTTAAATCTCATTTTCAACAATCATAGGTGGCTCTATCTTAAAAAAGAAATAGTGGCACTTTATATTTTAACTGTCTAACGTCCTTGAGCAGCTGCTGGAGTCTTGGATTAGCGTTCAGGCACAAATTTCCTTAACCTCTGAGTTCATTTTTCTCACGGATTAGCCCTGCAATTGATGTATTTTTGGCATTGAACTCCCTGGCTGCTTGTCCCCTGTTGATTCTGGCCTGGTGGCTAGCCTATCTAGCGCTTGATTTTCATTACTGTCATTTTTTGAGTGTAATATAACCTTGACCTCTGTAGTCAGGTACTTTATTTTCTAGTCTCTTGATAGTTCATACAGGATGTCAAACTATTTTTTTATTAATTCAGAATCTTTTCCTTTGAGGATTTTAGAAACAGCCATCTTCTGCTGTCTCTTGCGGCTCACCGAGTATTTATTAAGGAGCATTGCCAGTTGTATCTCCAATGTACTCTGGAAAGGACTTTCATATCTGTTTTTATTGGCAGTCTAGCTCATAGTGGGAACTACGAAAGGAACATGACAATGCTCCTATCTCTGAATAGTTTAAAATCTTATTTGAGAAATCGGTTTGCCTACACAAAATACTTAGTAAACAGTATAAAACACAATTTAACAATGCGTCAGAACACGTGGAACAGGTAATGTGAGAAATTCTCTTAAACCTACATAACATGAGAAGAGAATGAGTGAGCACAATTAAAGCAGATTATTGAAAGGAAGTTAGGATTTACCTATAGTAAGGTATTATAATGTATATTAAGCTAGGATTCACCTACAGAAAAGTTTCCAAGGCCTTACTCAACCTGGCCCCGAGCTCCCTTTGCTTTTTATATCTACGCTCCACATGCCTATTTACATGTACAGTTTGCGTTTCCTGGTTTTGTTCATGTTGCTCCCTATTCCTGGAATTGTCTACTCCCACACTTGTACTTGTCCAACCTTAAGTCCCATGATTTCCATCTCTACCTCTCCAACTCAAATCCCATTATTTCCATCAAGCTTTGAGTTCCCAAGTAAAAATATAATGGCTTTCTTCTTTAGGCTCTCAATGCACCTATTTTTCCATTCTCTGACTGGAATCAATAAAACTCACTCTACTGTTTATAAGTATTAAATGTTACCTTGTGATATATGACAAGGAGCCATGATTTAAAGCATATGATTAAGGCTACTTTGCTAAAGTATATGTCTTCTCATTGCCACTCTTCAAAATAATACCAACAGAACACTCTGTGAAATTTACATTTTTTAGCAATTGGGTCACATAGAACTTACCTCAGAATTTCTTGTGAATAATCAGTGGTTAATTCTTTTTTTCTCTGTCATATTTTTTAAAAGAAGACAACAATGCTGATCTTTTTTTTTTTCTACATTAAAAACTACTTGAAACTTCCAATGATGACTTTTCAATAATGTGAAAGAAAATTCCTCTAAACTCTAATTTCAGATATTTTCAACTCAAGAAATTCATGGGTAAATGAGAGCTGGATGCTTAAAATTCTAGGCACTCAATATTTATTAAATTAAATTGAATGAAGTTGTTCGATTAACCAAATATTGGTATGAATGGGATCATAGGTATCAAATAATTAAGACATATAGGAAAAAGAGATATCTAAACTAATACCTGGAGCCCAGGTAGATACATCAAAAAGATAATCATTAAAAATAAATCCTGCTGATAACCCTTCAAGATCCTGATTTCAGTTCTTTTGGATAAATATACGGAAATGAGACTGCTGGATCATGTAGTAGTTCTACTTTTAATTTTTTCAGGAACTGCTATACTGTTTTCCATAATGGCTGAAGCAATTTACAATCCCACCAACAGTGTGCAAGGGTTCCAATTTCTCCACATCCTCGCCAACACTTATTGTCTTTTGTTTTTTAGATAGTCGTCATCCTGACAGGTGTGAGGCGATATCTCATTTTGATTTTGATTTGCATTTGCCTGATGATTGGTAACATTGAGCCTTTTTTCATATACCTGTTGGCAATTTGCATGTCTTCTTTGGAGACATGGGAGCACTATTCACAATAGCCAAGATGTGGAAACAAACTGAATGGCTATCAACCAGTGAATGGATAAAGAAAATGTGGTATACAATGGAGGCATCTAAAACAGTCAAACTCACAGAAGCAGAGAGTGGAATTGTGGTTGCCAGAGGGTAGGGGGAGGAGGAAATGGGGAGATACTAATTAATGGGCATAAAGTTTCAGTTAAGCAAGATGAATAGGTTCTAGAGATCTACTGTACAACATTGTACCTATAGTGAACAGTAATGTATTGTACACTTAAAAATTTGTTGAGAGCAGATCTCAAGTTAAGTGTTCTTACCACAGTAAAACAAAATTTTAAAAACATTAAAATTAAATTCTGGTAGGAAGCACAGTCTAGGTAATCCAAATGCAAGTTTCTTCTGTCCCTCTGGTGTGTCCTATTTAGCCCAGAGACCATCTGTGAACTGTGAGCCCCTGTGACCTTTGTACTCCAGCAAATAATGAGCATTCAGTATAGAATGCTCAGAACATTTTTAGCACTGGAATTGCTTCCTATAAAGAGAATTTAATTTATGAGTGTAATTATGATTTAAATAATTCTCATTTCTTTTCACCATAAGAATACTAAATTGATGCAGATAGATATTGTCATGCATTTGCTATGCAATCACTCTTATTCCCTCATAGCGCTGGGCACACACTGTGTCAAAGCATACAGACATATATTGAGAACATTTATCTTCAAATGTAACCTAAAAATTGTCAATTCTGGACTATGCAATGGAATTACAGCCTTCTGAGAGAAGAAGATTTGGGGAGTGATAACTGAATCCATGGCACCTCAAGAACCTGGGTCAGTGAAGGGTGCTGACTTCAGGAATCTAGAAGAGCTCAGAGGCGAAACATACATCTAGTTCCTCAAGTCTGCCTCCAGATAAGGATTCATTGACGAAATAGATATTCAGGCACAGGATTTTCAATATGTGGCTTTGTCCTTGTGGGGCTGAGTTAGCCAAGCAATTCCCGAAAGAATGGCCACAGTGAGTGAATTTACTACACAGCACAGTGGAAATCAAGAAAGCTGAACCTCAACAGAGTGTGTGTGATGTGAGGTAACAGAGTATCTAAAGAGGCTGGGCTGAGACTCATGTTGAAATGAACATGAGATTATTTGCATTTTCAATCTCAGTAAGAATAAGAGATGTGTGGATGTGGTCACATATCTTATTTATTATTTGTCTACTCTGTTTTGTTTTCTTTACTGGTTCCCAGATTGCTCTATGATATTATTGTACAATCTAACAGTGCCACAGAAAAGCAACAAGTCTGATGATCAGACCAGGAGTCTTATTAGGAATAAGAAAAAAAAAAGGAGATTATTTAGTTTGGAGTTTTAAAATATTTGAAAAGCTGTCAGGAAGACGTTTGATTGGATTCTCAGAGAGGAAGATTTTATAGGAATATAGGGGAAAAAATCTCTAATAAATAATAGGCACCAGAATTCACGAGAGTGGGCAAGTTTGCTAAACAATGAGGTCTTGTCTCCAGAAGTGTTCCATCTGAGGCTGAAAGAACGTGAGATGAAGACAGATTGTATTACAAGTTCTCTGTGGATCCTTCCAAATCACAGATTACAAGATAATAATAATTTTTCTTTCTTTCTTTCTCTTTGCTGAGGAAGATTTGCCCTGAGCTAACATCCATTGCCAATCTTCCATTTTTTTTTTTTGGCTTCAGGAAGATTAGCTCTGACTTAACATCTGTGCCAATCTTCCTCTATTTTTTTGTATGTGGGACACCACATACATGGCTGGTGAGTGGAGTTGGTTCATGCCCAGGAACCAGGGCTGCAGAAAAGGAGTATGTGGAACTTTAATCACTCGGTCACAGGGCCAGGCCTCCAAATTAATGATGATTTAGTGAGTTGTTTATGGAGCCTGAGGTCACTTTGGTAATTTACTAAGTAGAGTTGGAGAAATAGGGTTCCACTGTGGGCTGTTCATCTGAATTAAAGTCTCCTGAGGTAGCATGTGAGAGTACTGAGCTGGGAAGTCAGGACACCTGGCTGCTGATCATGGCTTGGATAGCTATATCATCTCCATTTAACTTCTGATGGTCTTAAGATCTTGGCTATAAAATGTTGCACTGGGGGCCGGCCTGGTGGCACAACGGTTAAGTTCACACGTTCTGCTTCTTAGCAGCCCGGAGTCGCCAGCTTGGATCCAGGGTGCGGACATGGCACAGCTTGGCATGCCATGCTGTGGTAGGCGTCCAACATATAAAAAGTAGAGGAAGATGGACACGGATGTTAGCTCAGGGCCAGGCTTCCTCAGCAAAAAGAGGAGGACTGGCAGTAGTTAGCTCAGGGCTAATCTTCCTCAAAAAAAAAAAAGAAAAATGTTGCACTACTTATCACTATGGTGTCCTTCAATTTTAAATTTTACAGTTTCCATGAATGTGCAACTGTCAGCTTCCCTACTCCTCGTCTAATCATCTGCCTTAATTTTCTATCGTAACCATTTACTCAGTGAAACCATGTGTATTAATGCCCTGAGTTAATTTCAATAGATATATATTATGTTTTTAAAATGCAACCTTACTCTGATTTTTAATCAAGCAAAAGAAATATTACATCTACATGTGCCTTCAAAAAGACCAATGATGTGTCTTAAAGTATAGATTCGCCTCATAAACTGTTATTAATATAGTGTGATTTTTAAATTATGGCTATTTAATACTTGTGGAATTTGTCAGCCATAGAAATTTAATATCCAAGGAGAAATTTATACCCAAATGCAGAACAAATGTGTGTAGAAACAAAAGTCGAAAAATGGATGTTCATTTCTGACTCCCTAATTTTGAATAAGATCTTGTTTCAGGCTAAAAGAAATTTCTCCTGGTTAAAGATGAAGTATCCACAGTTATTAAAGAACAGTTAACATCTTCAACACTGCTTTATTGGTGAGATTTTTTTGAAGATAAAACTAATTGCCTGAGGGCTGGCCCGGTGGCATAGTGGTTAAGTTCTCATGCTCTGCTTTGGCAGCCCAGGGTTTGCAGGTTCAGATCCCAGGAGCAGACCTACACACTGCTCATCGAGCCGTGCTGTGGTGGTGTCCCACATGCAAAGTGGGGAAGATTGGCACAGATGTTAGCTCAGGGCCAGTCTGCCACACTGCCCCCCCCAAAAATGATTATATAGTTTTATTAATAGAGGACATGCTTTTCATAAGAATTATAAATTCTCAACTTTGATTAAATCAAGTTACAGCTTTGCATTTTATAACTTAATTTAGGACTTTCTTACATATGCCATATTTTCCAAACTAAAATTATTATATGAAAAATACTGATTGAATAATCTAATTCTTAAGAAATTTGTGCATGTTTATGGGTTACATTTTATTATCAAAGTTGGGAAGATCCTACTGAAAAAATTAAGGTATTCCTCAGTTCACTTTTTGGGAAATTGAAGTATTTACATTTAGATTTTTAACTGATTACCTAATGATGATTTTTCCTACTATCTTATAATTTTGAGCTCATGTTTAACTTTACAAAATTCACTTTTTACCCACGAGAGGAATAACAGTCTAAGGTCTAATACACAGTTCTAAGTCACTAAGGTTGCAAATTACTACCCTAAATCATACACTCAGGTTCCTTGGATGTGGAGTTTGGAAGGATTAACTTGCCCTCTGATGAAGTATTCACTTTTAGATGAAGTATTTTGGTAGCAAAAACCATTTGTATTTAAAAAGTATATTTCCATAGACTTTACATTTACATTCATATACATACCAATTAGTGTGTTGGAAACTTAATGTTTCAGGTATTTGAATTGCTTGCTTTTCTAACTCTATATAGTTATAGCATTTAGTGAGATAGAAATTATATGGAAATGATAAAAATATACAGCAATGCATATGGTCATTGATTAAGGTAACCATGAAGGAAGGCTTTACAGTCTCTTGTAAAGAAGTCATATTTCTCACTTTCCTAAGTGTGTAACAGTAGTCTTTTTAAGTAAGAAGATAAAAACTGAAATTATTTTAATCCTTGATAATTGCTTGTAATGAAGCCAGTCCTTCCCCAGACCTAGAAAGGAAGAAATTAACATTCTTTTTTTTCTGAGCCTTATTAATTCTTATATAATATTAGGGGGAAAAAGTCTACTTTGCTCCTGTTTTAGAGGAGTAGTTTATTATATGCAAGGTAGTACTAAAATGTAATATGTATGTTACTGCCCCAGGGGGATCATCTGTCCGCCTCAAGACATATTAATAGTTGAGAAGCAAGGTGGGAGGAGAGAAAGAGACTTTATTATAGCTTGCTAGCAAAGGGAAAGATGGCCAACTAATGCCCAAAAGAACCATCTTACAGAACAAAGACTACAGGCCAGTTATATAGAGGGCTGGTCTCTGGGTGGGGGGAGGCAGCTGCTCTCTGAGTGGGGGCATCCATCTGATCTCAGGGTAGGGGCAGACATCTGGTCTTAGTTTTGGATAATCTTTTGTTTTACTGAATGTACATCAGCAACTGGAGCAATGCCCTATACCCAGATATTTCATTTGTCATTGATGGTGGCTATCAGCATAGACTCTCTGCCTGGGGGTCATCACATTCCTAAAGAGCTCAAAAGAACAAAGTTATTGACTTATCACAGCTGGGAGAGGCCATAAAAATCTGCAGAGGGTATGTATCTCCTGGAGAGTGGAGATCCAGTTAGGTTGGTTAATCAGGTCATTCAAAGTTACAGTATGGTTTCTTTTCTACAATATGGCTTATCTTATGTCAACCTTGTGTTGAGCCATTATCGTATGCCTAAAAATAAGCTTTATAAAAAACAAAAAGTAACAGATATGTATATATTTGTTAACCAGAGTATGGGTAAAAATGTCTCAAAGAATCAAGGAATAAAATATATTTCTAAGTGTGCAATAAAAACAGCACAGATGTCAAAATGTTGTTACTTCCACTTCATCTTCATTTTCCATCATGTGAAGATCATAGCCACAATCTCACGTTATTGGCTAAAACTGTAATATAATTATTGAGGTATGCAGTTAACAGCATAACATCATCCATCAGAAGAACTTGGAATATATTATTTGAAATGATAACTACCTATTTAATATGTAGGCACTAGACCTAAGATGATAATGGTGGCATCTCTGAGCTACTCTTTCTTTTTTCAGTATTTAATAAGACAAAGAAAAGTCTATCATATCTATAATTAGCTCTCCATTTCTGCTTGAAGGTCTCAAATAAATTGCTTCTAGGTCTAAGGAATTTAAGAATTGCCCAAGGCTTTGAACTTGACAGTAACTTTCTGGGACCTTGGCACCATGTTGCTATATCCAGAAAGTTTCTCTAAGTTTCATAGGACTATAGAAGTGAATATTAAAAAGTGATGGCTAAAGTTTGTTGTAGTGTTATATTTTTTTATTGCGGTAAAATATATATAAAATTTGTCATTTTACCATTTTTAAGTGAACAATTCAGTGCACTAAGTACACTCACATTGTTGTGTAACCATCACCATTTATCCATCTCCTGAACTTTTTCATCATCCCAAATTGAAACCCTGCACCCGTCAAACAATAATTGCCCATCCGCTCTCCCCTCAGCCCCTCGTAACAGTCTACTTTAGGTTTCTATGAATTTTGCCGTTCTACGTACCTCATATAATTGGGATAATACAATATTTGATCTTTTAGTCTGGCTTATTTCACTTAGCGTAAGTTTTTAAGGCTCATCCACGTTGTAGCACATATCAGAGTTTTATTCTTTTTTTAAGGTCGAATAATATTCCATTGTATATATATACCACATTTTGTTTATGCATTCATCTACTGCTGGATATTTGGGTTGTTTCCACCTTTTATTGTGCTTTCTTGTGTTAATACATATCTATTTTGCTTGCCTATAACAGCACCAAGCACATTGTATGCCCACACTAAATATCTGTTGAATAAATAAATAAATGTGATAAAATTCAGACATCTTCAGCCTTTAGCAATTTCATCCTGCAGGTATATCATTCATAGAAAAATACTTTTGTTTCGGCATTTTTAGAAGAAAAACAAAACAACAAAACAAACAAAAACCTTCACTATTTGCCAGGCCACTATGTGATGCTACTTATTTGCCATTTCAAATCCTTTTCACTCCACTTTCACCTCAAGTCACTCCTGTGACTTCCAGTTTTGCACAGGTTTAACCAGATTCTTGCAGGAGCAAACTGACTGCAACTTTCTATAGGCTGAGCAAGCTACTGTCCAGAGCTTCTCTGACACTGAAATGAAAGATGCCTGCAGAAACCCATGCAGCACCCACTCATACACAGCTTGAAATTGTGAGAGAGTTAATGTTAATAATCATGGGGCCATTATTGACCAATGGGGAATAGCAGCAAGTGGATAAAAGCTTGCTTTCTCATCTTCCAGGCTGACATACAGTAGCTTAGTACTGAGAGTTACTAAGTTACTAAGACTCTGACTTTTTGCTAGATTGAGATGAATTGTCGATAGGAAGCGAAGCATTTTGTGCTACGCTCTAGCATAACATCCTTGGAGGAAATCCAGAAACTAGTACCATGTCAAACATTCAAAAGATGCCGGAGAGGTTGTCTGCATCATGTTCCTGTTCCATTGACCTGTATTTTCTCTGAAAAAAAAGTAGGACAAAACTGGATCATGGAATATGACAGCAAGCTGCTGTAAACTTAACCAAATGTTAGGCCCAACTGCAGCCATTATGAAAGATGTGGTATCTAAACTGGAACAATCAACATAGTGCTTGGCACTTGGTGTGCAGATACTAATCTAGCAAAGGTGTTTTTCTCAATTCCCATTAGTAAAAAGGATCAAAAGCTGTTTGCTGTTACTTGAGAATGTACAGCAGACACATTCACTCCCTCATCCAGGGCCAAATTAACACTTGTCCCTTTTGTCAAAATGTAGTCCGCAGGGACCTTGATTGTCTTGACTTCCTCAGAAATCACACTGGTCCACTATATTCATGACATGCTAGTTGGATTTGGTGAAGAAGAAGTGGCAAGTATTAGAGATACCCTAATAAGAAAAACCAGGTGGCACCCTCAGCACTCTGACTGGAAATCTTAGTTAAGTCACCCAGTTTATTAGGTCTGTTTTCTACTTTATACATTACTGTAGGTGACAGTATTGCTAAACTTTCTGCCGTGATATGGCAAGAATCCCCTTTCCTCAAGTTTCCAATAACAGTCTCCTTCTTTTTAAGTCCTTACTGGCAGCCATTGTTAGGCTTCTTTTAACAGTCTTTTCAGAGCACCCTTGACTTTTACTAACACCTTCCTCGTTGTCCTTCCAGCTTCTGTCCACTCCCAGTTCCAGTGTGCCACTCCCATATTTTAGGATTTTGGATATGGCAGCACACTTCTTCTAGGTACTATGTTCCGTGTTAGGTATCTATTGCTACATCACAAATTACCTCAAAATTTAGTAGATTATAAACAATAAATATTTATTATCTCATAGCTTCCATGTGTCAGAAATTTGGAAACAGCTTAACTAGGTAGTTTTGACTCAGTGTCTCTCATGAGGTTATAGTCAAGGTATTGGCCAGGCGTGCAGTCATCTGAAGGCTTGACTGGTGTTCAGGCATCTGCTTCTGAGGAGATTATGGGTCACTCACATGGCCTTTGGCAGGGGGGCTCAGTTCTTTTTCAAAAGACTGCTCGAGTATCCTCATGACATCACAGCTGGCTTCTCCCAGAATGAATTAACCCAGAAAAGGCAAGTCAGAAGCCACAATATCTTTTTTGACCTAGATTTGTATGTTACATACAATATATTTCTGATATTTGTATAGCATCCTAGTGGTTTCACAGGTCAACTCTATTCAGAGTTAGAGGGAACTGTAGCAAGGCATCAGTACCATGAAACAGGGATCCTTGGGGCTATCTAGGAGGCTGGCTATCACAGCCTCTTTGCATTCTGAAAGCGGCTTATATAACACTTTGGAACATTGCCACTGCCCATTTATTGGTTGACTTGGAAGACTGCCAATTTTGAATGACTCCTACAGTGGAGACCTCTCCGGCAGGTCCAGGCTGTGGTGCAAGCTGCTAGACTAGTCAGATCATAATGGCCCAGAAAAGCTGATGTTATTAGACAGATTTCTGATAGATAAAATGGCTATGTGGAATCTCTGGCTAGCCCCAATAGGAGAGTTGCAGCATAGACACCTAAAGTTTAGAAGCAAGGTCATGCTTTCTGCAGCAGAGAATTACTCAGCTTTAGGGGAAAACAAAAGCCATAACACACACTGTGCCCCCCCCCATCCCCCCAGATCCTGGCTTGTTACTGTGTCCTAGTAGATATTATATGTTGGACACCAACTAACTCTTTGACTGAAGTTGCCTATCCTAAGCTAGCTATTATGAAGCCCATCAAATAAAATGGTTGGGTGCACACAGTAAAAATCCAAGATAGATATGGAATATTTAGGATCAGGCCCAAATAGATCCCGGAGATCAAGTAAATTATGTAAACACTTTGTCCAGACTTCCATCACACCTCCCTCTTTTGTATAGAGGTTTTCATGGAGTCACTTCTGAAATAAACTACTTGCATACAAGCTTGTGTCTCAAATTCTGCTTTGGGGATAATTCAGGACAGGACAGCATGCTTTTAAATTTGACTGGCTATATGGAGACTTCACTTACTATTTTATCAGAATTCCCTGGGGTGAAGTAAGGATTATAAGTGATAAGACCCTATTGACTTGGCTTCCTTAGAGCCATTTAGCTCCAGCTGTTGAATATGGACACTCTTCAAAGGTAGCTCATTTTGAGACAATTGTAACCAAAGACCAGTAGTTTGATCCGGTTAGAACGTTTTGTGTGTTTCTCATTTTGGAGGGAATTGTTATATAGCTCTCAGTGCTGTGCCTCGACGTCAATGATAAGACAGAACCTATTTCAAACAATGACAGCAAATACACTTAATAGATTTCGTGTTGCTACCCTAAATTCATTATCTAAAGCAGTGTATGAAAGACTGTATTAATGATTTGGCATATCTTCAAGGCTGTTGAGTTTACATATTTGTTATGATCAACAATTTCTATCCTTATTTCATAAATGTGCTGCTGCCAGTCACATGTATAATTTAAAAAATCCCATTTCACTCTCAGGTTTATCTTGCGTTACTTTGGTTGTTGTCACTGTTTTAGGGCTGGGGGAGTAGTTAGGTGGTTTTGTAGAATGGCACTGCAACTGCTCAAATAGATCTTCATTTTCATATGCATTAAGGCTATTAGTATAACATTTTGTTGTTTTATAGTCAAAGCTCTAAAAATTTTATAGGCTTGAAAGGAAAACATTGACTTGTAATTTGTCATCTTGAAGAATACTTTTCCCTTAGAAATTAGTTTGGGCATCCCAATATTTGCATGAGACATTACTCAAAAGTTAGGGTCTCTTCATTATGGTAACATGAATTCTCTATGTGGGTTGTTCAAATATAGCTAATATAACTTTTCTTTTTTTGGATGCTTGACTGCATTCAATGAAACAATAGAAATATTTGCGGGGTTTATGGCCCTATAATTTTCTCACGTCTAAAAAGATTAAACCTACTAGGTGGCAGAACAATCTTGTTTGCTTTTCATGTCTTACACAATGCAAAAATCAAATGAGATCATATATGTGAAAGTACACTGTACGTTATACAAATAATAAATAAAATGTAACAAGAAAATAAAGCAATATAATCTAGGGATGCGGTGTTTAAGCACTTCTCATCGCCATGTTTTGATGCTAATGATGCCTTTACCAGGGATAGTTTTGTGTATTAATGGTAAAATTACCTAACTACGTAGAAAATAAAATGTTCAGAAGTTTGCCTTTAAACATACTAAAAATAAATTCCTAATAGTTTTAACATACATGTTTTAAATAAATCTATAAAGAGGACAAAATTTTTGTATTATTTTGTAAATGATAATGTATATTTATCTCTCTACTTGAAAATACTTTCAGCCTCAAAGCAATGGAAGAAACATAAGATTGTGTTATCGAAAAGCCTGCATATCAAAAACATAGAAAACATCATAAACTAAAGTAAAATAAACTGGAAGAAGATACATTTTAAAGGGCATAGAAAATATTAATATCATCAAATAAATACATTGAGATAAAAAGAAAAGTGCATAATACTGCTGGAAAATAAACTAATTGAACAAATAATTCACAGAAAAGGAAATAATTATATTCAATTCATAGGTAATGAGAATTCAATTAAAATGACAGTGGGTTTGTATTTATCAAATTAACAAAAAAATTATAATGACAATGCAGATGAGGATGCAGTAATACGATGTAGATTTCTACAAGTTTCTCTGAAAAATCAGTTGGGCAACATGTATTTGAAAATCTTAAAATTGTCATCTCTCTTTGACTCAGTTTTTCACTTCAATAGAGTCTAGCCTAAAGAAATCATCACTGATACATGGAGACTTTAAAATATTAAGTCACTTACAATTTTTGTGTGAGAAAAAATCATTTCACAACTTTGTCACAAATATTTCTCATAATATTGATACTTAGGTTATGGTTCAAAAAGTGTTATGAGACAATGGAAATTAATGACATAATTCATATCATATTATATTTTACAAATAGGGGGACCAGGACTCAAAGAGGTTAAGTAATTTTCTTAAGAGAGATCAAACATGATAGGGCCTGAAAATAGATTACTATATCTGGGCAACTGTAATGTCAACTATCCTAGTCCCCCATTCCTCATTCATTGTCTCTTCAGATTTAAGGAACTTGTTCTAATTGTGTACATTTAATTTGATATTCTTCTATAGTTTCTTATTAAATTTTAATTACTTATTGAAGATGAAAGCTCAGTTTGACTTCACAGTGATCTCTCCTTATCAACCAAACTGATTTGTCATTTGAGAGTTCTATTTTAAATTTAAACTAAATTAAATTAAAATTCAACTCAAAGAAGCTGTGAGCTCTCCTTTTTTCTTTAAAAAGACATTTTAATCTATTTTGGGTCAGTAAATATTCAAAATTTCATTGTTCTTGTTTTCGTAAGTCTATACAAAGGGGTTTCTAGACAGAGCGCATACTTATAATTAAATCAACTAGTATGATATTGAATGGCACAGTATGCCAGGCATTTGGGTGACCCATCTATGGGACTATTTCAAGACAGACATTTAAGTCCATGTATTTGCTTGTGCCCACAGCAAAAATCCTTTGAAATGACCAAATTAGTACAAAATAAGCAAATTTATGTTTCAGTTGAGAAAAGAGAAGGATATAATCAATCTTCCAGAAGCTTTGAGGACTTTCTGGGGACCACAGTACACAAGGGATTGGATTTCAGGGAATAAAGACTACCTTTATAGTCAAAATAGTGAAAGGAAAGGGGCTGACCCCATGGCCGAGTGGTTAAATTCGCACACTCCACTGCAGATGGCCCAGTGTTTTGTTGGTTCGAATCCTGGGCGCGGATACGGCACTGCTCATCAAGCCACGCTGAGTCACCGTCCCACATGCCACAACTAGAAGGACCCACAACGAAGAATATACAGCTATGTACTGGGGGGCTTTGGGGAGAAAAAGGAAAAAAATAAAATCTTTAAAAAAAAAAATAGTGAAAGGATGGATCCTCTGAGGAAATAAGCACATAAGATTCCCCCAATAGAAGCCCAAATCTGGAGAAATAGCAGTCTGTAGATATTAGGAAAAAAGATATAAATTGCTGGTGAGAGGGCAAACTGGTACATTTTGGTAGGCATTTTTGCAATACTAGTTGTGTCAAAAGCTTGAAAATTTACAAAACTTTTGACTAAATTACCTGACCAATGTACAACAATAGACGTTCATTGCTGCATTCTTTATAATGTTGTCAACGATTAGAAAAAAGACCTAAATTTCCACAAATAGATCAATTAGACAGATCATTACAAATCGATACAACGTATTTTGCAAACATAGTATAGATTGAATTGTGTAAATATAACGAACAAACGACATTAACTGTCTAGTAGGTTCGATCTGTGTGTGTATGTGTGTGTATGCATGTACACGTGTGTGTACTGTACACATGTATGTAATGTGTCTGCACTGTATGTATGCGTATGTATATATGTGTGTGTATGAGGCCCCATCTATTGAAATGCAATCATTTTTGTAGTATAGTGTGAAATAAAACAAACTATGAAACAATTTGTAGCATGACCCCAAATTTATGTAAATATATTTTTAAGTGCCTAATAGGAAGGTAACAAAATATAGACTAGTTACCTCTAGTTTCTGGGATTTATGAGGAATTTTCTTTCCTATTAATTAGAAGTAATTTCTAATTTTTTCTACACTGAGTAGAAACACAGCTTTTTTTTAATTCTGTGAATTTTAAAATAGGATACTGTGCAGCATTCGTAAGACAGCATTTAGTGTGTTACTAAGCTGTTTGTGCACTCCTTGATCTTGGTAAACTAGGACATACTGTTCCATAACCAAATCCAGGAGGGAAAATGCACTAGTGTCTGATCTGAAGGACGCAAACACATTTAGTCAAACAAGAAACTGGCTCATTTGAGAGTTTTATAGCAAACAAGGACAGAAAGTCGTTTGCATAATTTTTTCATGCTCCTTTTATAGTGTTTATCTTTTATAAGGCTCCTTGGAACAGTTGCTAGCCACCTGTCAATAATGTGGCCTTTTATAGACTCAACCTCTTATTGTTCTTATGTCCTTGACATATAAAAAACAATCTTAGAAGAAGCCAGTGTTGAATATGGTGGGCAAAATACTAATTTTAAATTTAAAAAGCCGCCTTTTGTAGACTGAAATAAAGAGAGAGTTTTGAATGACATGTGAAGAATAGGCATGTTATAAAATCCTCTTTAGCAGGAATAAAAATAAATTCATTATTTTATCAACATTTTTGGAAAGTTGGTTAAGAATTATCCTTAAAGCACTAGTCTATGGAAATCTCAGCCAAGTAGCACTCATTTAAAGTAGTTGTAACAATTTTGCATCAATTCCAAATGAAAATATTTGTATTGTGAGTCTATCAATTACATAAATATTTTGGGTGTGTAAACAGTTGTTTTAACTTCTTTTTAGTGGAACAAGACATCCAGTATTTCTTTCTCTATTTACATAAAATCTGTCAAGCTAATGTTCTACATGTATTTATTGACCCACGTCCTGGAAGTGTTTTGCATGATACTGAATGAACACAGTTCCACAAATCTGTATGCAAGAGTACGTTTCCATTCACAAAGGGATATTATCCAAGGCCTTAAGTAGAAAGCTGCCTATCCTTTGTTTTGCACGATTAGATTCCAAGTTCCCTTTGTGTAATTATGAACAAGAACAATAAAGAAGCAAGTTTCAACCCAATGGAAGTTCTGTTTTTGTTAAAAAGCAGACACACATACATACACACACACACACACACACACACACACACACACACACACACACGCACCACCTTTCCAATGCCACCACTTCCCCCTCTTAGTGATATGAGACGTGGGGCGACAATTTAACATCTATGAGGAGATGTATGAGTTAAAAATCACATTTTTATATTGTACTTGGGAGAGGACTTCTTGTTTTCCTTGATAGAGTTTGCACATTGTGCTTTCAAATTACATTCTAAAACAATTGTACGGGTTGAAACATGGTAGCTAATTGGGCTAACGATTCTTAGCTGTCAAGAGCAGTCTTAAATGTGGTCCCCTTTCTGTTCAGTTTGCGATTATTTTGAGACAGCTTGGAGGACAGAAGTAGACAGCCCTTCCTCGGGTGTACAGTGGTGAAGATCTGATTTTTCAAGAGGTCTGTTAATTGGACACACATGCAGTACCCAAGGTGCAATGAAAAGATAAGACAGCAGTCAAAGCCTGCAAAGTGAATGAGTTTTCTGTAGGTTCACTTGTAATTATATTGCTACTTCTGCTTTCACTGGTGCCTTCATGCATTTTATTTTCCTTTAGCCTAGTGGGTATTTTTATAGATCTCCATGGAATTTTCTCAGGATGTCCTATCTTCTGATCCTCACTGCAAATGTACTTTGAAAAAAATAAACCCCACAGTCTTATCTATGAATAGCTGGTTATAGGAATTTATGATAATATTTTTAGAAAAGAAATTGAATTGTATGTGTATTTAGAATGCATACTTTTCCTAGTTTATATAAGTAAATTTTAGAAATGCTTACTCATTATCAATGTATATGAAATAGTGTAGAGGTTTTCTTGAACTCAGTTCTTTCTATCTGTTGGCATTGACATCAACCATGTAATGTCTTGGATATTAAGATCTATAAACTAAATTCTCTCTTTTCTGAACAGCATAAACTGAGGAAATTCATTTGAAAGCCAGCAATGGAAATGAAAAGACATGATCAAGCCAAATGTTGCAGAAGACAGGCAACGTTCTGTCCTTAAGGGGCCATGGAGTCAGTGTAATGTGATGAACAGATATTTGGCAAACAATTACTCAGTAAACTAATTGAAATTGTGATAAGCATCTGACAAACATGCGGGGTGTTCTCTGAGTGTATAGGAAGGGAACTCTCCCTAATTGGATGTCGGTAAACCACGAGTCATTTTCAAAGTAACCATCGTTCACTTTTATTTTTGAAAAACTTAGAAGTAAACCAGGAATTTTGCTAAAATTTAGTTTATAAGAGTTTAATATCTTCCCCGGTCTTTATCTTATCTGGGGTAATTTTCAAACTTCTTAGTTAGCTAGTCTTATATAGTTGTGCTTCATAGTTTTGGGGGTTTGTTTTTGGTATGTGTGTTTTCCTTACTCAGCAACAACAGGCAGACTTGAAGTCAAATCTCATTTTGTGTACTCAGATTTCTTTAATAAAATATTAATTTTCATCAATTAGTTAAATATACCCTTTAATAATAGTGCAATCTACCTAAAAAGTACAATTAAATATTTTTATGTGCCAAATTTATAACTTTGCTATAAAACATTTTATTTTTACTTTGAGGATAAAAGACTAACTTTTTAAATAGTCCTGATCTGATTCATCAGTCTAATTTCCTAATTAACGTCAAAGATAATATATAATACCAAAGATATTATATTATGATATATAATTGTATTATATATAACATAATATTATATAGTATCAAAGATCTATTATAATACATATGTAAAATATATAACATTATAAAATATATATTACATATAATTAATATATAATATCAAAGATAAATAATATCAAAGGTTGGAAAGTAATAAAATACCAAGAAGTTCTCCTGAATTACATCTGGGGTTTATACTCTGGTTTAATGCAAGACTCTTGTACTTTGAAATTTAGACTCGACGGCATATAGCTTACTCCTAACTTGATGGTCCAGTCTAAACATATCTTTATATGCTGTGTTTAGGGTGGAAAATAAGGATTATTGTTTTGTTCAAGCACAGTGGGGGAAAGGAATAAATACCAAAGATGTGTGAAATTAATTCTAAAATGTTATACATATTGCTAAGTTTCCTTATTGAGAATTGTCCTGGGTTCTGTGATTCCCAAACTGAATATTTAAGGTAATCTCTAAGAAAGCATCAGCAGATTTATGAATGTATATTTTCCTTTGACAAATGGAAAATGACTAAAATATCAGGTATTGCATGTTGACAGATGTAACGAACTCACTGAGTTTCTTAGTTCATAAAGTTTTGACATCAGCACTCTGGGAAGACTGTTTCCCTAAATTTATTTTAAGTCCCTTGTAACTCTTTATATATGAACTTCATGAAGTAATGACATGGCTATGGTTAAGATTCAATTCTTATTTTCATTCAATTAAGGATTAATTAGCGCAATATTTTCAGTCAATCTCTTTTCTATTTGCAACTCCATTATTTTTGTAATGAGGTTCTCATCATCAAAATGTAAACATCTTCCTAGTTAAACAAAATTAAACGTTTAAATTAAGTATAAGCACATTCTTCAAATGTCATTCTTTGTAGATTAATCGTTTTATATAGGAGTATCTAAATCTCAAGTTCCAAAATCTAGGATAAATCATAAAACTAAAAGTCAGAACAGAAATCTGAAATCCAGGATGGTTTTGTTCTTCATTCAAGATGTGAACCTGGCACATCACTTCCCCTTCTTGTCACATGTTTTTCTCATCCATAGAGTGAATCTGCTGGCCTAGGTTGGTGGTTTTCACTTTTCAGCAGCAGAAGCCTCTTGTCAGACAAAATCTAATGCATAATCTCAACATGCATAAAAATAAATAATAATAATGGAGTGTCTCTTATAGAAGCAGCAATGAAGGAGGAGGGCAGTGGGGTGGGGTTGGGGGACCCTGGAGTCCAGCTCTATATGCTGGCCCTCACCTTCCCACACAACCTGTTGAAGATGGCTCTAGGCTACGTCAAATAATTCCTCAAATTTCGTGGACCACAGTTTGAAAATCATCTAATTGTTTGATCACTGTTTCTTTAAAATTCCAAAATAATATAATTCTCAATTTCATAAATTCAGATTTGTCTGTTAAAGCACTGAAAATACTATTATCTACCTTAAAAAAAGAAATAATGTATGCAAATATAAGTGGATTTCAATCTATGCTAAGAAGGATTCTAAGGTAAAAACCCCCATTCCATATTCAAGCCACTGACTTAAGTATCCCATAAAACAGCTCTATAATACCAAATAGTTCATATTTAGAAAATGAATAAGTTGATAAAAGTTCAAATAGCCCTTCAACGTTTAGAAAATTGCAGAAGTCTTTTAATTAAATTTTAATTCTCTTACCCCTCTTTGTACTTCACTGGGGAGATGAGGAAAATAAATTTTTTGCTAAATTTAAGACAGAATGTGCTTAAATGAAGATTTTTCACTTCCAAGCTTTTGTTGCCAGAAGGCAGACACTTCTGTCAGCACACACATATTCAACTATCAGACTCTTCCAGTCACAGTGTCGACAACAATATAAAATGAGGTAGACAGGAGCACATTCTACAAAAGAGTTAATTGCTCAGGAAAAGAAAATCCTACAGGGTCCACATGAGTCCATTTTCTTTGCCAGTTTCTGAGTGGATTTGATGGTTATGAGGCAGGAGTAATGGGTTTTCACTGTCACTAATTTCTGATGTCCTTTATGAGCAAGGGTTCTCTAATTACTTCAAGTTAAGGAAATGAGTAAAAGCCAACTTTTAGTAATCCCAAAGGGACCCACAGTGAACTTGTCCCAGCAGTTACCTTATTTAGACTCTGTGACACAGTTCCCCTTTTGCAAAAACACTGAGTGCAGATCATTACTTTCCAACAATCGTGTACAGAGACCTACTTTATGACACTTTAGGCAAGTTAATGTACTAGATCTTGAAATGTCTTTCTGGAAAGTGAAATAACTTGTAGTTTTCTTCTGGTAGCACTGTTAACTCTTGTGTTATTTGTAGGTCCGTGGGGCCGATGCATGGGAGATGAATGTGGTCCAGGAGGCATTCAAACCCGGGCCGTGTGGTGTGCTCATGTGGAAGGATGGACGACATTACATACAAACTGTAAGCAGGCTGAGAGACCCAATAACCAGCAAAATTGTTTCAAAGTTTGTGACTGGCACAAGGAGTTGTACGACTGGAGGCTGGGACCGTGGAATCAGTGTCTGCCCGTGATTTCGAAAAGCCTGGAGAAACCCCTTGAGTGCATTAAGGGAGAAGAAGGCATTCAGGTGAGAGAGATAATATGCATCCAGAAAGAGAAAGATATTCCTGCGGAGGATATCATTTGTGAGTACTTTGAGCCCAAGCCTCTCCTGGAGCAGGCCTGCCTCATCCCCTGCCAGCAAGATTGCATTGTGTCTGAGTTTTCTGCCTGGTCAGAATGCTCCAAGACTTGTGGCAGTGGCCTCCAGCACCGGACACGTCATGTGGTGGCGCCCCCCCAGTTTGGAGGCTCTGGCTGTCCAAACCTGACGGAGTTTCAGGTGTGCCGGTCCAATCCGTGTGAAGCTGAAGAGAGCATGTACAGCTTGCACGTGGGTCCCTGGAGCACGTGCTCAATGCCCCACTCAAGACAAGTCAGACAAGCAAGGAGACGTGGGAAGAATAAAGAACGCGAAAAGGACCGAGGAAAAGGAGTGAAGGATCCAGAGGCCCGTGAACTTATTAAGAAAAAGAGAAATAGAAACAGACAAAATCGACAAGAGAACAAATACTGGGACATACAGATTGGATATCAGACCAGAGAGGTGATGTGTGCTAACAAGACGGGCAAAGCTGCTGATTTGAGGTAACATTTTATTACCCTTAGCCACGCGTGTCTATCTGTCAAGACTGTGGGCTAGAGAGTACTTAAGACATGCCGTGCTAAGTCCTGGAATTCATAGGTACACAACCTAGCACGAGCTACCCCCAAGTGTAACGTTTTTCACTTTAAGGCAGTTAAGCTTTAGTAGGTTTCCGGGCATTATTTCTGTTTCGCTCATGTTTAGGCGCTATACTACTAGAGTTAATTTAAACTTTCCTATCAAAATCTAAAGCATGAGTGATTCTCCATGAGGTGATACTGCTTCTTTAGGTCAATGGTGCTGTTTCTGCCTATAATAGAAAAAAGCTTACTTAGAGCCTGGAGTTTTGAGATTTTGAATTCAGATACTTATTTTAGTGAGAATAAGGCGCACTTGTAATCTCTCCAAGTCTGTAGCATTTTCAGAATTACCCTATAAACAAAATCTAAACAGCTACCCAGGGAGCTATACCTAAGAATAATTCTCTTTAACATTTTATAAAATGGAATAACTCTCCCCAGAGAAGCACAGGGGAAGCAGCAGAAAATAAGGTGAGTAGAAGATATTTAATCATGAGTAGCCTAGTTTAGAAAACATAATTAATTGGCTTCATTTTCTGTACAGAAATTATTTGTCAAATGATCTCTGGGTAAATAATGACTGTTATGAAAGACTTTCTCGTGTGTGATTTATTTGTTGTGAAAATATTCATTGAGGATTATTCATTGAGGATTATCTAAAGAATATGATGTTCTCTGGATAGTCTAAATTTTGCTCTCAGATAAGCCAGACCATCTGGGAGTGGCTTATCTGGATCATTTGCATAATTGCTTTTTCTGAAATATTTATGCAGTTATGATTTGGACTGAACTAAGAGAAATTATAGTAACATCACTCAGAATTTTATATCATATTTATGGTAGAAATGACATTGAAAGTGTCATCTACTTCCTCTCACAGTCTGTTCTCTTGATTAAAAACGCATGAGATGAATTTCATTGACGTCTCAACCCATGTGCTTCTGGTGAGCAGCTGGATTGCTTTTCTCACCGCCCCTGGAAATCTTGTAACAGATCACGTTTTCCTGTTTACTTTGGCTGTTGGGCACGTAAATAGGACTGCGTGGCATGCACGTTGTTTACTCAGATACCCTACTGGCTTCATCTTTTTCTCAGCTCATTATTTTCCTTCACTCATTTCTGTCTAGTGATTTTGCTGTCTATGGACTATGAAAGCTGGTTTAAAGCCTTCTTGGAGCAGATATGGTTTAATAAATGAGTGAACAAGCAGTTGATTCATCTAAGATAATAATTTCTTTCAGCATAACATTGTTCTGGTCACTATTTTTAGGATATTCACTACTCCCCTCCCTCTTTGTTGTTACACAATTGTATTTTCTCTCAGCTATACAGTAATTTGCTCTTTCTCCATTCTGGAGTCATCAGCCCAACTCTGTTCCTGGCCTTGCTAAAGACTGCCTGCTCTCCTGCCTTCATTCTCCAGGTTCCCCACAACTCCTTAAGTGTGTGTATATGTGTGTGTTCACCTCTGATTGTGTCATGTGTGTTTTCAGTTCAGTTAGTTTTATTCTTTTCTGACTCTCCTTATTCTGGTAATTTCCTGATCTCTTCTCCTGAAGTATTAGTTATATTAGTTACTTAGTTCCCACGAAGTAATTGAGTGAGCCTCCAAGGCAACTTAAGTTGTCTTCTGCTGTCACTGGGCTTACATGCTGTAGACATTTAATTTACTGTTGACTATTCAATTAAAAGTATAATTGGATAGTACCTGTCACTTCATAGAGCCTCATATTCCTATCTAGCTTTTGAAATAAGCAAATATTTTAAAAATCTGTACATCATTCATTGATACTTACATTCTAATAGAAATACCATATCTATTCCAGTAAAATGATAGTTGCGTGTATGTTATAACTTATTAGAGCATAGATTAAACTTTATGTTAAACAAATTGGTTATTACTGTTTCTCTTATTTAAGAATTATATATGAGAATATATATGAATAAATATATTTAAGAAAGTTAAAGTTTTAGTGAAGAAGAGATAAAAATCAAGTACTTTGACATACATTTTACTCAAACATTACACCGTTATCAGTGAAGCTAATAAAATGAAGAGTACATGGGTAACACCAACAAAGCACAGGACCATAAATCATGGACTTGATGATTAAATTTAAAGTGTTTCATCTTATATCAAATTCAGAAACAATTTTATCATGTAAGAGGATTAAAAAATCATTTAATAAGGCTAAAAAATCCTACTACAATACCTAAATGAATTTAGCTAAATAAACCTAAGAATCTTGGGGAAGCAGTTTATCGGCAAGTAAAAATACTTTTATCAGAATTACTGCTAGAACTTCCAAGTTAAAGATGACAGATCTACTCTGCGCTTTGCTTTCAAACAGACCGAAATCAATAAGAATGAAAAACACAAATGAAAGTCCATTCTTTTATGACAATAGGAAACAGTCACAGTCCCAAACCACAACTGATAGAGAAGATTTGACCAATGTGGTGAAATTAGATCTAACTGAGGGAGGAAACTTAGAAGGGCACTATGTCGTTGCGGCTTTAATGAACACTCAAAGTTGCAGTAGCCTGAACTTTCTGAGGAGCCAAGTCAATGAAACCTCCTTGGAATGGCATGGTCTGCATTAGTGAAAGGGCTGCCGAAGTATCTTTGAGTTCTCTTTGAAAACAGAATGGCGTAATAGACAGGACCAAACAAGGAAACTCATTATGCCATTGCTGCCAAGAAAAGACTATCAGTTTGATGGACGGAGGGATTAAAGTTTTGATGACAGTGGATGAGAATTCCAGATCACTACACACACATCATGACCCAGGAGGCTTTCCTGTGAACAGTGATTTCAACCAGGCTTGAATAGAGTGTTACCCCAGGCCAGGAGTGAGCATGAAAGTATGGGCAAACATGTCTCCCAGAAACCGAAGATAGTAAAGGAAAGATGGCTTTTCTGAACCAAACACAGAAAGAATTTCAGTATTCAAAGAAGAGTTAAGAAAACTGAATGAGCTTAAAAGTGATTTGGCTGAGCTCCAAAAAGAAATGGAAGAGAATTATAAAACAAGAAAAGAAATGAAATTCACTTTCTTGTTTCAGAAGTGACAAAAAGTGGGAAAATATTCTGTGATATGAAGAGTCGGTGATATTGAAAACATTCAAGTAAACTGTAATATTTTTAAAAGATGATGAATATGGAAACAAACAAAGAAGATCACTATATGAAATTCTGGTGTTTCTGAAGATAGGACCAGAAAAGTTAGAACAGGAAGGAACAAAACAAAACAAAAATACAGAGATACAGTAGAAGACTTCCCTGAAATTAAGGAAGACTTTAATCCACGGATTGAAATTGCTCGGGGCCAATATTCTACTAGAAGAGGTTGAAATAATGTCCTCATGGAAGAACTGGTATAGAACAGTTTTTATTTTTTATTTTATTTTATTTTTTTTGAGGAAGATTAGCCATGAGCTAACTGCTACCAGTCCTCCTCTTTTCACTGAGGAAGACTGGCCCTGAGCTAACTACTGCCAATCCTCCTCTTTTCACTGAGGAAGCCTGGCCCTGAGCTGACATCCATGCCCATCTTCCTCTACTTTATACATGGAACACCTACCACAGCATGGCATGCCAAGCGGTGCCTTGTCCACACCCGGGATCAGAACCAGTGAACCATGGGCCGCCAAGAAGCGGAACGTGCGCACTTAACCGCTGTGCCACTGGGCTGGCCCTAGAACAGTTTCTGTAGAGACAGGCAAAGAAACATCAAACTGAGAGCCAACACTGTGCTCAAATTGTGAAACATTAGAAGCATTTCCGTTATAGTCAACAGTAAGACAGAACAGCACATTAGCTCCACTGTTAGTTAACAGTGGTCAGGAACTGCTAGTCACTGTAGTTGAAAAGAGAAAGAAATGAAAACTGGAAAGCAAATGGCAAAATTAAGATTTTTTTTCCAGATGATATGATTGAATACAGTAAAATTGAAGAGAATTAATTGAAAATGTTATAGGGTGAATGGACACAAAAATAATAGCCAAAAATCAGTATGTTTCCCAGATGCTAACAATTAGCTAAACATTATGATGGAAATAAAAGATTAAAATATCCCACTTATAATAGTAAAAAAAAATTCTATAAATAAGCTTAACTATAAAAGTTCTGCCCAAAACATCAGACTTGGAAAAGTAAAAAGGTAGATGTGTGCCTATCTAGAACATGTAGTAAATATAGCAACTGTGCCTACATTGTTACCGTAAAATTTGCAAGGGGGAAATAACCTATAAGACAAGCCAGAAAAATTCTGAAAAAAATAAAAGTAGAGCGAATACACTAACATCACAAGATAATTAAATGCATTTTATTCTATGAAAATAATAGTGATAACGAATTTATGTTAATACATGAATAATCAGAAAAAACAAAATAGAGTCTGAAGATCCCCAAAACCCTATAATATGTTGCCTATGGTAAAGGAGCATTTCCAATTTAGAGGAAAAGATATAATTTAATTAATTTGTTTCTGTTTTAGGGGCAATTGCTTTGCCATTTAAAGGAATAATGACAATTTAAAAAAGATGAGATCCCTTTGTCACTTTTTACAACAGAGCAAAGTCTAGGTATATTCAATACTTAATTTTTTTTTAAATATTAGAAGGAAAGATAGAATTTTTAAAGTCTTGAAGAAGGACACTTAAGACCACAGAATGCAGAAATCATACAGCAATGTATTTCATTACATTTTTAAGAAAGAAAATGCTGCTCAGGAAAAAATGTTAGTGAAGTTAAAATTCAAGTAGCAAAATAAGAAAAAATGCTTGCAATGCGTATAATTGACAAAGAACTAATTTTCTTAATGCATAAAGAATTCCTACATATTAAGAAAAAGGTCAAAAGCTGATTGAAAATCAGCAAAGGATCAAGAGAATGAAAAGATTAAAAAATGGGCCAAAAATCTTAAGATAAACCTCACCAAAGAAGATATATGGATGGTGAATAAGCATATGAAGAGATGCTCCATGTCATAGGTCATCAAGAAAATGCAAATTAAAACAACAGGGAGATACCACTATGCAGCTATTAGAATAGCCAAAATCTGGACCACTGACGACCACAAATGCTGGCAAGGATGTGAAACAATCGGAACTCCCACTCATTGCTAGTGGGAATGCCAAATGCTGCACTTTGGAAGACAATTTGGTGGCTTCTTACAAAACTAAACAAACTCTTATCATGTAGTCCAACAGTCACTCTCATTGGTATTTACCGAAAGTAGATGAACACTTATGTCTACACAAAATCTACACATAGATGTTTAAGACAGCTTTATTCATAATTGACAAAACTTGGAGGCAACCAGGATGGCCTTCACAGATGAATGGATAAACAAACTGTAGTACATTCAGTCAGTGGGATATTATTCAGTGCTAAAGGGAAATGAGCTGTCAAGCCATGAAAAGCCATGGAGGAAACTTAAATGCATATTGCTAAGAGAAAGAAAAGGCTTCATACTGTATAATTCCAACTATACGACACTCTGGAAAAGGCAAAACTATGGAGACAATAAAAAGATCAATCAGTGTTGCCAGAGATCGGGTGGGAGAGAGAGATGAATAGGGGAGCACAGAGGACTTTTAGGGCAGTGAAACTGTTCTATGTGATATTATAAAGCTGGATATATGCCATTATACTTTGCCCAAACACATAGAATGTGCAACATCAGGAGTTAACTGTAATATGAACTATGGACTTTGCGTGATCAGTATAGGTTCATCCTTGGTAAAAAAAAAAAAAAAAAAAAAAAAAAAAGAAGTTCCATTCCAGTGAGTGATCTTGATAATGGGGGAGGCTATGCATGTGTCAGGGGAGGGAGTATATGGCAACTCTCTGTGCTTTCCACTCAATTTTGCTGTGAACCTATAAATGGTCAAAAAAATAAAGTCTGTTAAAATCAGCAAAGGACAAGATCAGGTCACAGAAAAAATGCTAATATTCAATAATAATTAAGAAATATAAAAAATTTTTAAATCCCATTTTCACCTATCAAATTATCAAATAAAAATGTTTGATAGTGTGTCAGGGATCACCAAGACAGCCCCCGGGTTTGGTGATTCACAAGAAGGACTCACAAGACTCCGCAGAGAGTCACATTCATGTTTTATTACCGTGAAAGGATGCAAGGCAAAATCATAAAGGAAAACGTGCATGGGGAGCAGTCCGGAGGAAACTAGCTCCAAGCTTTGAGAGTCCTCTCCATGTGGAGTTTCACAGCCTACGCTTACGCTGTTGAAATTCGTTCAACAGAATTTCGACAATATGTGCAAGGCTTTATCTGCTAGGGAAGCGAATTAGAGACTCAGTGCCTGAGTTTTTACTGTGGGTTGATCACACAGGAACCCTCTACCTAGTATGTACAAAAATTCCAAACTCCCTAAAAGAAAGCAAATTTTCACCATAAACCACATTGTTTACACAAACAAATTAGGCATAGTAAGCCACTTTATCATTTGGAGAAAATTTTTTATCGATGTAGAGAGCTGTTTATCAGTTAACTTTCCAGATGCTTGCCAAGACTTCTAAGGATAGAAGTCTGAGATTGCCTATTTTATCAACAATAGTATTTAATATTAAAGAGATTGGGGGAAAGAGACAATCTTATACATTCTTGGTGGGGACAAAAATTGGTACAACCTATTCAAAAAATAATTTTACAATATTTATCAAAATTTAAAATGCACACTCCGTTTGGCAGTGATTCTATTCCTAGGAATTTCTCCTAAAATATTTCTGTGTGCATAAATATATGTGCAACTCTCATTGTAGCATGATTTGTTACAGGAAAACAATTTAAATCCCACCGATAAAGAACTAGTTAAATCATGGTGCTTCCATGTATGGAATATTATATAGTTACTACTAAATTAGGTATGTGTCTCAGTCAGTTCGGTCTGTTATAACAGAGTACCATGACTAGGTGGCTTATAAACAACAGAAATTTATTTCTCATAATCCTGAATGCTGAAAAGTCCAAGATCAAGGCACCAGCAGATTCGTCATCTGCTGAAAGCCCTGTTCCTGGTTGCAGACCTCTGGCTTCTCACTGTATTCTCACCTGGTGCACAGAGCGGGAGAGAGCTCTCTGGGGTCCCTTTATAAGGATGCTAATCCCATTCATGAAGGCTCCACTCTTGTGACCTGATTACCTCCCAAAGGCCCCACCTCCTAATACCATCACATTAGGGGTTAGGATTTCAACATATGAATTTTGGAGGATACGAACCTCAGTCCATTGAAGTATGTGACTTCTAAAGAAACATGAAGGAATAAAGGAGTAAAGCCAGTTTTACTCCACTCTCCTGCCTTAAAATCAACCAGAAACACATCATTAAAGGGAATAAACACTTCTATCTATAGTAAAAAAAGGAGAATTGAAAATGAAAAAAGAAAGAGTAGACATGAAAATATGGATCTAGAGGATGGAGGAACCTTGGACCGGAAGCATAAAAGAGACTCCTTTAAAGTAATTAGGTCACAATCCCGGAAGGCCTTTCAAGGGTCTTTTCATTGGATTATCTCCATCTGGGGAAGCAGGGCATGGACAAGCCACAGAGGATCTGGGGAAGGTCCCTTAAGAGCCAGTTGCTCACCCAGAATCACAGGGGAAGTGTAGCTGGAGGAGTGATTAAGCCAGAATGTCACTTCCCTGATCTGGATGAGAGAGGCTGTCAAAGGTGAAGTGGAGAAGAAGAGGGTAGAGGAGGCAGACAGCTCCAGATTGCAACAGGCAGGGCCTTAGACTAAAGGCTTTGTTATGAGGCACCCTCATTTCTGGAAAGCTTTTAGCTGTCCCAGCTCACTTCTTCCTGAAATAAAGACGTAAATCTACAAATCAAAAGTACAACACGTTTCAGAAGAGCTATGAAATCTGCTATAAGTAGTACAAGAAACATTCAGTGGAAGTAGTGCCTACTTTTGAAAATATCTTCCTTTTGAACATGGTTTGTTTTGTCGTATTGTCTGACAAAGGCAATTAGTTGTAATTATAAATCCAATGGAAACATTGCCAAGAAGTGTGGGAAATTCAGCCCAGTAAATTCCTGAGGGAATAGGTAGTATTAGGATTTAAAACAGATTTCTGTTGGCTAAGCCAAAAAAAGTGGATCTGTTCAGCTTGTAGATAACTCAATACAACAGACAGTTTAGGCACAAATACATAAGGTAAAAAATAACTGGGCCCACGAATGTAGTCAACTGATCTTGACAAAGGAGCAAAGACAATGCAGTGGAGCAAGGATAGTCTCTTCAAAAAGTGGTGCTGGAAGACCTGGACATCCGCATGCAAAAACATGAATCTAGACACAGACCTTATCCTTCACAAAAATTAACTCAAAATGGATCATACACCTAAATGTAAAGTGTAAAATCATTATAAAACTCCTAGAAGATAATATAGGAGAAAACCTAGATGACCTTGGGTATGGTGGTGCCATTTTAGATATAAAACAAAAAATACAAACTATGAAAAAAAATTGATAAGCTGGACTTCATTAAAATTAAACATTTCTGCTCTACAAAAGACAATGTCAAGAGAAAGAAGACAAGCCACAGACTGGGAGAAAATATTTGCAAAAGACACATCTGATAAAGGACTATTATCCAAAATATACAAAGAACGCTTAAAACTCAACAGTAAGAAAATAAACAACCCTATTAAAAAATGGACCAAAGAGGGCCTAGCCCAGTGACATAGTGATTGGGTTCACATGCTCTGCTTTGGAAGCCTGGGGTTCACAGGTTCAGATCCCATTGCAGACCTACATACCGCTCATCAAACAGTGCTGTGGCAGCGTCCCACATACAAAAAAAAGAGGAAGATTGACACAGATGTTAGCTCAGGGACAATCTTCCTCAAGTAAAAAGAGGAAGATTGGCAATAGATGTTAGCTCAGGGCCAATCTTCCTCACCAAAGAAAAAAGAAAAAAAGAATGGACCAAAGACCTTAACCTCACCAAAGAAGAAATTCAGATGGCAAGGATATAAAAGATGCTCCACATCATATGTCATCTGGGAAACACAAATTAAAACAACAATGAAATACCACTATTCACCTATTAGAATGGCCAAAATCCAGAACACTAGTTACACCAAATGCTGACAAGGACGTGAAGCAACAAGAAATTACATTCATTGCTGGTGGGAATGTAAAATGGTACAGACACTTTGGAAGACAGTTTGGCAGTTTCTATAAAACTAAATATACTCTTACCATATGGTCCAGCAATCACGCTCCTTGGTATTTACCCAAAGGAGATGAAAACTTATGTCTACATAAAAATCTACACATGGATGTTTATAACAGCTTTGTTCATAATTGCCAAAACTTGGAGGCAACTAAGATATTCTTCAGTAGATGAATGGATAACGAACTGTGGTACATTCAGACAATGGAATATTATTCAGTGCTAAAAAGAAATGAGCTGTCAAGCCATGAAGAGACATGGAGGAAACTTAAATGCATATAACTAAGAAAAGACTACATACTGTATAATTCCAACTATATGACATTCTGGAAAAGGCAAAACTATGGAGACCATTAAAAAATCAGTATTGGGGCTGGCCCCGTGGCCGAGTGGTTAAGTTCGCGTGCTCCGCTGCAGGCGGCCCAGTGTTTCATGAGTTTGAATCCTGGGCGCGGACATGGCACTGCTCATCAAACCACGCTGAGGCAGCGTCCCACATGCCACAACTCGAAGGACCCACAACAAAGAATATACAACTATGTACCGGGGGGCTTTGGGGAGAAAAAGGAAAAAAATAAAATCTTTAAAAAATCAGTGTTGCCAAGTGTTAGGTAGGAGGGAGAGATGAATAGGGGGAGCACAGAGAATTTTTAGAGCAGTGAAAATAGTCCAAATGATATTATAATGATAGATATATGCCATTATACATTTGTCCAAACCATGGAATGGACGACAAGAGTGAACTATAATGTAAACTATAGACTTGGAGTGATTATGATGTGTCAGTGGTGGTTCATTCTTGGTAAAAAATGTACCATTCTAGTGAGTGATGTTGATAATGGGGGAGCTGTGCATGTGTGGGGGCAGGGAGTATAAGGGAAATCTCTGTACCTTCCTCTCAATTGTATTGCGAACGTAAAACTCCTCTTAAAAAAGTTAAGCTTTAAAAAAAAACTGGTAAAACATCAAGAGGAGAATAAGCTAGTAACCCCTAGAAATACTGACACTTTGGAGTATTTTTCTCTCATTTTGTTTTATGTTTCCTTTTAAGTCTCTATATAAATTCAGCCTTAGCATTTCAGATAGTAATGAATAATACTCAAGTGGCTTTCTTATTTTTTTTCTCAATTCATGCTTTTTGACATACCCTCTCATCTTCAAAATTGAATCTGTTAACCATAAAATTGTATTTCTTTTCAACACAGTCAATCTTCCTGCCTGATTCCTTCTTTACCTTAGAATACTAGTTGTTAACTACTCCATCCTTGTCTTCAAGGACTGCTCTCTAGAATGATGATATAAACGTTAAATATAAAGCTACTGGCTTTACAAATGTCTGGAAACTGGCTGAATCCACAAGAGAGGAATTTAAGTAATGAATAATCAGGAGAAATAAGTACTAAATAAGAATAGGGAAACCTATGCATTCATGGCTACACAATGTTGAATAAGTCATTTAAACTTTCTGGGACTCAGTTTTCTCTTCTATAAATAATGTGGGGAGGTGGATGGGCAGTGATGAGCCAGAGAAGGAGGGAGCTGCAAAATTTCTAAAAGCCTTCCATGTTTTGTGATTCCAATGAACCCTGAACAAAAGCCATCCCTAATATTGTGGATATAAAATCCTATATATCTTTCTTGGCAGAAAGTTAATTAATTTTGGCATGTTCCACAAATCAGTTCATACTGAAACATGGGGAAGAATTTATGCATAGTGCATATAGAATAAAACAGCTCTCAATCTTGACAGTAACTGTAAGGTTTCTACTCAGTTGGTGTTCTGCATGGTTCCTGAGGGCCCATTCCCATGCTATGACTTTGTGAGTCAGTGAAATTGCAAGTCTAATCTTAACCTTACCAAAAAAAGAGTAAATTGCCCACTATTTAAAGTAATACTACTTTTAGGTTATTCAGAATCCATTTATAAAATTACAGCTTCTCATGTATAAATAGCAGTCTTTTAGATTAAAAAACTTTCTGAAATATCCTAAGTGTCGATTTGTCAGCCAGATGCTTGCATCATTTCTCATGAGCTTTCCTCAGCTGTCTGCTGGCCACAGCTGGCTAAAGAAATAGAGTCAATACGCCCACATTCTTTTGTAGATGGTGGATAGCTAACAGGAAACCTTTACTTCTCTCAAAACATAGAGCTGTTTGGGCAGTATATTATGTTTGTCCTTAGAGAGCCACTCTCAAACCTTCCAGATCCAGCTTATGTGCCTGGAGGCTGATCTCTGAGTAAGACATTAATGAGGCTTCCTAGTTCTCTTGTTTCTGGTTGGATTCAACCCATGAGAGACAGCAATATTATATTAGAAGGTAGGAAGAGACGAGTTGGGGTGCTTCTCGGGTCAGCAGTGGCTGAGTTGCTCTAACAAAGGCTACAGCCCCTGTCCAGCAGCCCTCTCCTACAGCTCTACATCCATCTCAAGTTCTGGTAAAATCCTTTCCCTTGGTCCCTTTACACCTTGGGTGATAATCTTCCCAAACTTGCTAGCCCCAGGATGCTTCACTATCCTTTGGCCATTTCTGTCAACACTACCCCCACTTTTGTTAATGATACTTTTATTAAACCCTTCTGAATTAACCCATGTGACTTTGCAATGTTTTCTGCTGACCCTGAAGGATATAACAGCTATATTAGAGTACAACGTTAGAGTCAGAGAACTACTTCTATGTCATTGCTAGGATACATAGTAATTAATTAATTAATTTGCTATGCATTTGTTTAGTTATTTATTTACTTTTTTGTTCAACAAAGTGCAAGACCTCAAGACATTCTGGGCACTGGAATATATAGCCAACAACAGCAAAGAAGCAGAGACCCTAATCCTAAGGATCTATTCTTTCCTATGAAAAGATCGTCCCAAAAAAGTAATAAAATATTAGAAGTGCTATCTGATGTCCATATATATAGAGAGAGTTAACGCAAGTGACAACTGAGGTACTGAGTTCTTTGTGGAGGGAGGTTGATGGGATCAGGAATGGCCTCGTAGAGGAAATGCTGCTAGAGTTAAGTATTAGTCCGTATGCACAAGATAGAGGAGGATCCTGAAAGAAAAATATGAGAACGGCAAGAGCAAAGGCACTGAGATTTGCCTCAGTAGTGATTCATTGTGCAAGGATGTGATGTATGCAGATTATTCACACATCTAGAGACTACCTTATAAAGGGATGAGAACCTAGACTAAAAGATAAGCCAGCGAAATCTTGGAGGTCAAGCTCAAATGTTTGGGCTTTATATCCTGTGCCTCACTCATCTCCACATTTATTAGAAACAGTGTTGTGAGCACATTCCAATATACTATATAGTATTTATTTACAAGTTAAATTCATGCACTATTAAAAGTATATGATATGTATTACTAAAAATCATAATAATTAAGATTAAATAGATAAATAGGGAAATAATATTAACAATATTTTGCTAATCATTCCGGCTTCAAATTATCTTTAGCTAAAATCTTAAGGTAAACTATCCATGAAGAGGTGCATTATTAGTGGTAGTAATTTTTAATCTAATATATATGTATTTTTTATTTGATAAATATATATATTTAGTTTATTATATATACAAATAAAATAAACTTTTTATTTTGGAAGTGGAGATTCATGAATATGATTACCATGTTCTATGCATATTATAATCATTTAACCAATGAACAAATGTGAATTAAGCAGTTACTATGTGTCCAACACTGTGCCAGGTACAGAATTAACTTTGAAATTATATAAAACATAGCTTTTACAGTGAAATATTTTTAAAAGATCACTATGTATAAAGTAAAGCAGATATTATTATCCCTGTATTACAGGTGGCAAAAATTGAGTATCAGAAGTTTCAAATAACTTGCCCAGGTCACCCAAAATAGAGCAAAAGCAGAGGGCAGTAAAAAGCCTTGACCAGGGTCACCCAGCTGTTGTATATATGAGACCCATGTACTCCCTCGGATGTCTAGAAGGAAAGATGGTTCATATGAAGGCATTTCTGGGAGGCCTAAGTTCATTCTCAATGGACAAGCACATGTTTTAAAACTTGAAGTACATCCATTTTTAAAATAGTCTCTTGATACCTTCTATTTTATGGGAGACAGCTTCTTTGGGTCTAATTAGATTGTCATCTCTCCTTTATAATAAGGCTGATGCGTAGCATAAATGTCAGTCTCCCTTTTCTTGTTTTTTCACATGTTCCCAGTGTGGGGGACTGGTCTTGGCCACGCCAAGATATGTCTCTTTGGCATGAGGATTATTTGGGACAAGGAAGGAGGCTCTGAGGAGTGGAACTTGCTTGCCTTTTGTTAAGAGACATTTACATTGTAAAGGAAATCTCCATCTGTAAATGTCCCTCCCTCTCTGTACCAGGAAGAAGAAAGGGGATGACTTTGTCTCTAGAAACTCTTAATCAATACCAAAGGCAAGGACTTAAATCTGCATTTGTTTACTGTATTTGTGTGGTAATCTCCCATGATCACTCCCCCTCCACCCCCAACATCCTCCTTTGTCGTTAGCTGAAGATGATATTTAAGGTGGGGACTTCAGCCCTTTTGGCGAGTTGCTCAGCTTGCCTGACCTCTCCCATGTAAACATGTTATAAAGCTTTGTTTAATTTTCTCCTACTATCCTGTCTCATGTGAATTTAATTTGTTCTCTGGCCAGAAGAACCCAGAGAGGGTAGAGGAAATGTCTTCCTCCCCTACACCAGAAAGGACCCCATTTAGATAACAAAATATAGACGTGAGGAGAGAAATAAAGCATACAGTTACCTATGGTAAGTAAAAGGGAAGCAAATACATTTTCATGCTCATACGAAAGGTGTTTATGATTATTTCAAAATCTTAGAGCAACTGGACAGTCAGAAGAAATGCCAGTAACTCTATATGTGCTTCACTCAACCAGCGCTGGGATCCCAGTTAGCTGCTGGGGTCAGAATTATAAAGCAGCAAAAGCTTGTCTTCTGCTGTTTATTTTTATATTCCCATTTAACATCCCTCACTGACATTGTCGGTGTCGCAATCCAATGTACACATCAGGATAGATGCGGAGAGGGCTGATGGCCACTCTGAGTTTATTGTAACCAGCGTTTCAATATATACATAGCTTACATCTGTTAGACATACACAGGTGTTCTGGATGAAATAATTAGCGGATGCCAAGAATTCTTAGTGATTTCTCAAGGAGCCCTCCCTCAGCGTCTGTTTTGATATTATCATGTTATTGCTGTGCTCGTATATTTTTATCTCGGAGCAGGCAAGGTCTCTTAGGCAACAGTCCCTCCTGCTCCCGATATCGATATCTTTTCTCCATCTGTGCCCCCGGTTGGCCGCTGCCTGTCTTAGATTGCCTCCCCCTGGAGGTCTTACCCGTCATTGGCTAACCGGCCTTCTCACCTCCGGGTCACAGTTTGTTGGCAAGCCTTTTCCAGTGATTATTAACCCTTCCTGCATCGGGGGCGGCTACAAACATGACATTTTTCTCTTCAACCTTGTGCTTGAGTTTATGCACACCTTCCATTCTGATCTGTTTACCTATGAGTTTACTCAAGTTTGTTTATGCTTCTTTCTGCTCTTTTCCTCAACTTAATTTCATTCTTTGAATAAAAGTTACCTTTTTAGTAGTGTTAAAAAAAAACCTGATAAGCTCATTCATATTACACCAGGCCCCAGATTTTGTTAAAAACTATATTTTGTTAAATATTGAAAATTTTCTCAGAAATTATGACATATATTATGTAAGGAAATATACTAATACCTATCTACTTATATATACAGATCCACATTCTATGTAATAGTAATAGGTAAATATCTAGATAAGCTACTTCATGAAAGAAAGACACAATATTAACCTTTATATTCCCCATTCAACTAAGAAAATTCCTAGCACGCAATCAGCTCCCAATAAATGTTAAAGTATGAAAATTGAGTCTTTTGGTTTTAGAAATGGAGGCTTTTAGTGAATAATAGGGAGTCAACTGAGGCCAATGGGAAAATGGAAACTTCTGTAGGTGATAAAAAATATAACCAAAACATGTAAAAGAATGTCCCCGAGAGAGAAAACATATTCAACTAAGAGAATATAGAATATATAGAATGTAGACATTGGTCCCATTCATGAGACATCATTTAGAATATATTTCAATATTATTGTGCCTGGTTAACACTAAACAATTGATGTTGCACAGTTAAATAAAATACAGTTTCCATAGCAACTAGAAAATGTATACATATTTCTTTTTTTTTTAGGGAGACAAATCAAGTATCTCTTCCTTAATATGGTAAAGGTACACCAATAGTTTCTGAGCATGAGTTTATTGAGTTTACTCTTTGATGCCTTTGCAAACATCCTTGCTTAGGTTGTCTATTACTCTTTTTTTTTACATCTTTAAGTCACTAAGCTATTTAGTCATAACTATCAATTAGTTGATATTGATGGCAGCAAACTAAAGGCTAATATTGTTAATGTCTACCTATAAACTTCTGGCAAATTCAGAAATATTTATGTGACCACCAAGGTCACTTCCCACACCCTAAGGTATGATGCCCAGGGTATCTTCACCTGTCCTATACCTCTCTCTGTCACTTCCCAGGAATATTTGTGGTTTCAATGATGTTCCTATCATGGGACAATTAAGAAAAAGGAAGCTCTTAGGTGGCATTTAAAGCCTGTTTAAGTCAAAGGAAAGTATTTGGGGCCAGGGACTAACCTTAAGTCCCATTGTAGATATCACCGTTTAATCCTCCTGCACATAAACTTTAAGTAAAGTCCACTCCAGTTCTCTCACTTATCCTCAGAGCCTTATTAATATCTTCCATTTGGTTGTTCTAAGTTTAGCTTTCTTCCTTGAGCCTGTGTGAGAGCAAATTTCCTTGAGAAACTTCCTTGAGCTGGCACTTCCTTGAGCAGCCTGGCCACAGATCAGGGCAGTGACCTTGCATCTCCTTGGCAGCAATTGTGATCTCACCCATTGTTTTCATCTATTTGCTGGAATTCTACTAGCTGTATGTGGGTAGCACTGAATCTCCCTCTGACTGGAATATAACAAGAAGGGTTTTAAATAGGAGGAAATGCTTTCAAAAGGAAAAAAATCCACATAGGATCAGGAATTTAATAAATCATTAATGCACTATTTGTGTAACCTAATTAAAAATATGCTCACTTTTTTAGAGTCTACTAACACATGGTGTTAATAATTTCATGTGTCTTATCTTATTTCCGTCTTAAAATTGTTACTTATATGTGGACATTATTTTAGGCCTCTACTCACATTTTCACCTTGCTATGTTCTTTATTTTTCTAATCTTGCATCATTTTGTTATAGTTTTCTCCTAAAAGTGTCTTTGACATATTTTCTTCTCTGTTTAGTACAAATAAGTGGTCATTGATACTAGATTTTAAAAAGATGTGATCATGAAAATTTTGTTTGGGTAGTATTTATGAGGAGAGTAATTGAATTGTAAATGAACAAAATAACCGCTCTGTGCTTAATACTACAAGAAGCCATTGTACTGCAAAGATCTCAGAATGTTGGTACAGTCATGTACAATGGAGAGTGCTGGAACAAACAAAGCAGGTTTTTGATAAAGAAAAATCAGTTATGACCACAGACAGTTGAAAGCATTAATTTTTTTCTTTGGTTTTACAAAAAAAATAAATAAAGTTTTCAAAAGGCTATTGATAGACATAAGCCAGACCAATAACTGGTGTATATATACAGTATACATATATATGACATATACATGTATCGTGTGTATATATATATATATATGTATATATATACACACACACATACATACTTCTATTGATAAATGGATGGGAAAAGAGATAGTAAAAGAGATACATGTCCTCACTCAAAAATAACAACTATGAATTTGTCAGAAATTATTTTCAGTAGTATGAAATTGAATGCTTTTGGATTTCATGCAGGATCTGGTATACTGATACATTTGGGATTTCATATAGGTTTTCAACAGTTTTTATCAAAAATGCAGTTCTCTGGGAAGTTCTAATCTATCAAGGATCCTGTATAGTGAAATTAAAAAAGAAACAGGTGAACAAGAATGCAGTAGACCCCGTATGGTAGTTCCAACTCTGTGTAAAGATGTGTCCCTGCACCTGTTATCTTTAATTCTATGCATGAGAGACAAGGAGAAAAAAGTACCAAGTGAAAAATAGTAAGTAAAAATTTTAAGTTGCTGTAACTTCTTACAGACCCAGATATTTTGTGTTCTTTATGAGTTGTATAATATATAGCCCATAGTTGGTAAAAACACCTGATGAAAGTATAAACCTAAGATAAAAGGAACAAAGTTTTCAAGAGAAAGCTGCATCTCTTTTGACTAGAGTAATTTTATAAGGCAATAGAATTTGACCAAGTTCCCAAAAAGGGGATAGTAGTTGCCTAAATGTGGTATGATAGGAGAAATGAGTTTGATTATATTTTCTAATCTCTGCCTGGTATGAATTAGCCTCCAATTTCCAAAACTCCAACAAATAAATGACAAAATGCTAGAATGGTTGGACTAGCTAAAACTGAACACTGGCAAGTAGTAGAAACAGAAGGATAAGAAGTTTTCTTTCGTATTTTGGTTGTCAACTCTTTCATGCTTCTCAAATAATATGTAGACTTTAAACTGGCCATTTTATTTGTGGTCCCACTTCCTCAATAGACCAGAGCCAAAGACTCTGGGATGATGCCAAACCACTGAAGCTGATTCCTGGCTGTGCCTGTTGGTAAATTTTCATGCTGATGACAGCTAAGATTTTCTTCTACTCCTTGTTAAACTTGTCCATGTAGAAGACTTTCGATCCTTATAATTATGTATGCTATCCAACCTCTATACTCCCCAAATTTTACTCGTCTGAAAAGGAAGAGAAAGGGAGGTGAAAGAGGATCCTTTTTAATAATCATTTCATTCTACTCACTCCCCACCAGCAAGTCTGCCCAAGTCTGCCCAGGGATATGGCTTAGCTTTTCTCGTTGGATAATGACTAAGGAAGAAGGACTTCTAATCAGGGTTTAAAAGACAATGTAGATTAGTGAGGGATGGGAACAGGCCCATCTAGCAGGAGGCAGGAGAGGCTCCCGAGACATAAAATTAAGGAGACGCTCACACCCAGAGTCATGCCAGTGCCTCCTTCAGTTTTGCCTCCGAGGCACTTCTTAGCCTGACCTTAGTCTCACCCTGGGTGAGAAGGGGGGTGAGTTGAGGGATGGGCTGAGGAATATCATGTTCTCATGTTCTCCAAAGGCTGTTCATCATCTGTATCTGCATATCTATTCAATATGTATTTAATGAACCTCTATTGTGTGCTTCATCTTTCCTTTGAAAAATAAATTTTAATAGCACTGACCCTGATTATCCCTACCTTCTAACTTAGGTATTCCATGAATCTACCAATATTTTAGGGAGGTGCAAGGTGGTGTGGTGTGAAGTTTGAACAGGTACAAACTCATGAATTACTTTTTCTTTGAGCCTAAGTGTCTCCTTTAATGGAAGTCCCTTTGACTCTATGCCTTTATTGTCGTCTATTATTAAGTAGATATATCTAAAGTCTTTCTAAGCAGTACCCATGCTGTGGCATTTTGGAGACTTTCTCTACTCAGTCTAAATTCATCTGGCTTTTATTTTGTATCTCTATGGTTACTGGTTATTTAACCTAACAAAATAACTCGTATAATCTATTTATGATAATAATACATGGCTCTTCACTGTGTTATTGGAAAGGAGTATTGAGTGGAGCAATTTTAGATATTCAGGCAGGTTAATAAGAGGGAGAAGTTAAGGCAGATGAGTCACTGGAGGCCCTTTTCCAAGTAGCTCCTTTCCCTTTTGGGCAGTCTGAGAAGAGGAGGTAGTATCCTCATCTCCTAGGAGCTTGGAAACTAACTCGTGTTAGATACTCAAGGGATAGCTTTATGCAATTGATGTAATTGACAGAACACCAGCATCACTCAGACAGCCTGGATTCAAGATGGAATTCTACCATTTATTTCTTAATTCCAAAATGAAGATAATATTCCTGCATTACATATGCGTCAGGATTATAGTGAAGAGACAAAAAAAATTATGCATATAAAATTGCTGTGTAATTTGAAATGGCTGAGAAAAATGTGAATCTTTATTAATAGTAAAGATATTATAGATACTTAGATACTAGATAATTAGATACTAGAGATCTTTGGAAACAAAAAGAAAAAATAAGAACACAACTCTTATCTTCTTAGGTTCTTTAAATCTCTTACAAAGGGGCAGAGTTATATTCCATGAGGGGAAAGAAATCAATATATATGTGAGTTTACAAATGAAAACAAATACCTTTTTTACATCTTTACCTTTAATATGCTAGGATGAGACCAATATTAACACACCCTAAGTGTTTACTTTGTAAGTATACACATTTTACTATGAATATGTATTTCTGCTAAGCTCGCAGAGTCTTGGGTTCTACTCATACTAGACAGGAAAACTATTTTAAATTCTAGAAGCATCCAAAATATCATTAATAGGATATTATCTTTACATCCTACTAAGCACAAAATAAAATTCTCTCTCTGTAAAAGTTGTACTATCGTGATCAGGATATTTAAAAATAATGTTATTATGATTCGTGATATTCAACACATGCAATACAAATCTGTGACAGTCAATGGCATTGAATATTTTGATCTTCAAATAAATCATAGAGATTTCCCTGGAGAAAGAATTACTGCATCACAGGTTTCCATTGCAAAATCACTTATTGACTTAGCATTTCTTAATTATTTCATCCTTAATTGTTTCATAACTTGTAAGACACCGCATTCAGAATAAGGCTGGCTATAAAGAGATGTTTTTTATATTTTGTGTCTTTAAGTGTCAGAGGTTTATTTTCTCAGCAACCCCTCCCTAGAGACAGAATTCTGTGACTTAGTTCAGAACAATGAAGGGTTTTCTATGTAATAAAGAAGATAAAACAAAGAAAGGAAAGTAAGATAAAACAAAATCTGCAATTAAAAATTAAAATATAAAAATGAGGATTGTGTTGGAAATTGTGAAGAAATTGTTATTAAAGAGATATCATAATTAGAATCATATAAAAGTTTTTAAGAAATCTTGGCAGAAGGAAAGGAAAGGGTAGAAACGAGCTAAAAAAATAAATGGAAGAGTTGACATGAATCAAAATTAGTTTTAACTGAATTTGTCATGATCTGGATAGTGCAGTGTTGAGTGAGACACATAATGGATCACGTCATGTAAGGTTAATTTTGACAACTGTAAATCAGACTAGGAAATACTGTGGAATCATCATGAATGATGCATATGCTCTACTGTGTCATCTTAATTTTAGACTTGCAAATTTGATTTCTGAAACTGTATCTGAACAACCAAAGCAGGGTGTTGTGAAATAAATCAGTTTGAAAAGAAAACATTTCCTAATGTGATTTGTGGTGTTTCTTGATAAGAGTGCACTGGTGACATATTTTTGCATAGCTTCATTTTACCACCTGCTTTCATGATGAAGCTGGCAGTCGGGAGCCCAGGGGAGCTGCAGAATCAAATGAATCTGAGAATGAGTTGGGAATGGGAGCAGTTGTCCTATTTCATTGCTATGGACAGAGCTGAATAGTCCATAGTAAGCTTTTATTGCCTACCAGGAACATTTACTGAGAATGACTGATGGAAAAGTAAGGGTTGAATGAAGAATAATAAGGAAAAAAGTCCAGTTCTATCTTCTTGGGCCTAAATGAAGTACCTCAGTTGTGCTGGATTAATTTGCCTTTGATAGTAAGCATGAGTTTTCTATCATTCATGTGCAGTATTTTGTCAACTAGACTGTGAACTTCTTGAGAATGGCTCTTTGATTCTTGTCCCCTATCCTTCTACTGTGAGAGGACTTTGAGGAGGTGCTCAGCACTTGATGGCTGCCAAAGGATAAGGGGGTGTCATCATTAACATCTAGTAAATGGAGCCCCAGAAGATGCACCTGTCGTTCTGCACCAATCATCTCGATTAGAAATGACCACGTTGACAATGTCAGTTTTAAAAGTTGGAATTTCAGTTATGTCTTTATATCTTAATCTGCTTATATGCATTGTATTTGTTATTTCATTAATACAAATGTATGATAGTACTTCTATATGTAAATTAAATAATTAATCTAGGGCAATAACCTCAATGCCATATGTATATCATTGATTAAAAAAAAAAGTTCTGGCAAATTTTGTCCAGAAACTTGTTAAAAGGCAAGATGGATAAAAATATTTTAGACTTCTAAAAAATGCTAAAAAAAAAAATACTAATAGGCCAACATACTTCATAAAAGAAAATGATTATTGACCATTCACTGGAATTAAAATTTTATCTACACTGTAGATATAAAGTAAGAATAGAGTTGTTAATTACTTAGATGACTAGTTTTTATTGAGATGGATCAGTTGTTTGTCAACCCCATGGTTTGCCCTTATCAACTTACTCTCCTGGATCTGACAGAGAAGACTGGGTGTTCAGGAGGTGTCACAGCAGACTAGAGCCTTGCTGTAGGTTAGAGATGAGCAGTACCTGATAGGGACATGTATCAGCAATTTCCACTTGCATAAAGGTGGAAAATGATGTGAGACAGGCACAAAGAGAATAACTATAAAATTGTCACTTGATCTTAGAAGGTAAAGAGTTAAATGTCAGTTATACAGTCAGAAGAAATCATCAATATTTAAATCTGCTTACATATTAGGATCACTTGATATTCATATTTCTTTGTGCCTTTCTCCATATTGCCTATCATCTTAAAAGGATAAGAATGAAAGAAATTGTTCTCTAGTCATATGGCTATTTTAATTTAAAAGTTTAGATAAAATTCAAATTACATCAAAATTTAGTTTTGAAACTTAGTTGTTCATGCCTAGATATGGTGGCAAAGATCATAGTTGGATCACTTATGAGCATTTTGTTGCAGTCATAAATATTATAAGATTACATTGAAATTTAGATCTGAAAGCTTTGAAAATCCAGTATATTTCAGTGATAATAAATGAAAGCAGTTTCTTTTTGTTTTTTATTTCCTGATTAATATTTCTTTGCCTTGTGTCCTCTAGCTTACATATAAATATTGCATAACATAATTATTTTTTAAATATTTATTATTATTACCCTTCATACACAGTGGAAATAGACTTATTTTTCTATTTATGTAAATAATACATATTATCTTTAAGCTGAGAACAGTATATTAAAATATAAAGAAGAAGTAAAAGCCACCTAGAATCCAAGCATACTGAAATAACCGCTATTAAAGTTTTGGTGGCTATGCATCATGTAATATATATAAACCCATATAATTTTACATGAATTGGATTGTATCATACATGCTAAATTTATTGTTATTCCTTTCTTGCATCATAGTAACACATCACGCACATCCTCATTGCCTTATGGAGTGTAACTTATGTTATTAAGCTGTATTCATATGAATCTGCACATATTGATTTTACCTATTGTTGTTGCAAATAATCCATAATCAATCTATAAATCAAAATTAGTATGAGTACATTGTGAGCCAGGTTTGAGGACTAGCCCAGGGCCTTCCTTCCCCCAAGGAAGGAAGGGCACCAAAGAAGTGGGGTGTACAGAGTGGTTATATACCAACTGGGAACAAAGAGCATACATCACATATGATAGGAATGTTCCTTTTACAATTGTTATGAGATGTTTAGCTGGCACAGCAGATGGGTGATCACTAGGTCCGTGGTCACAAGGTGAGAACAGCAGGTTGGTAATTAATCCTTGGTTCCCAGGAAGAAATGCTTATCCTTAAAGAAATGCCATTATAGGGGAAAGTTACATCCCTATCTTTAAGGGCATCATTCTTGTCTTTGGGACATTGTAAATGTTTAAAGCAGATGTACAATGCCATACTCAAAAGCCCCTTTTGGAAAAACAAGTTCAGGCCAAATTAGTTTTACACCAAATGGCATCCTCATATACTCCAGTATATACTATTGCTTTTCATTTATTTATCACTATACATGCATACACACAACTAATTTATTTTTCTCATTTTATAAAAATTGATCATATTGTACACATCTGTCTGCATCTTATTTTTTGCTAAATAAAACCCCATGGAAACCCTTCCAATTTATGTGGAATAGTTCTAATCCATTCTTAAATTGTTAAATTCCCTGTTGATGGGTTTAACTTTATTTCTGGTTTATGGCTACCAGGAACCAGCCTGCAATAAATATCCTCATATATATGTCCATGTGAATTGGTATTTTTATTTCTATAGGGCATAGTTCCAGGTATGGGATTATTGGGTCAAATTTAATTTTAAAAGATATTTCTAGATGCTTTCAAAAAAGGTGGTAGCACTTAACATTTCCATTACCAATGTTTAAGAATAACCTTTTCCTCTCATTCCTCTGAACAAAAGCTCTTAATTGTTGCATGTCGAGTGATTTCGAGTTGTTACTTGAATTTTCATTTCATTGCACAAGTGAATTGAGCACTTCATCATTTATGTACAGCCCTTTGAGTTTCCTCTTCCATGCATCTGTGTGTATAATGAAAAAAAAGATAGGTATTTTTTCTCTTCTGTTTGTTTTTTCTTATCAATTTATAATAATTCATATTATTTTATAGTAACCAGCTCTTTGTAATGTTCATTAAAAACTTATCAAATTTATCATTAACCTACTGACTATTATAAGTTTTAAATTTTTTAAACATCAGATGTGTCTTTTTTTCTATGACAGCTTCTGTATTTACAGTTGAGGTGATGGTGAACTTCCTAGTCATACATTACAAATTTAGTCTTCAAGATGTTCTTGTAAGATTTATATTGTGTTGTTTTAAAAATAGAGGAAGATTGGCACAGATGTTAGCTCAGGGCCACTCTTCCCCAAGCAAAAAGAGGAAGATTGGCTGCAGATGTTAGTTCAGAGCCAATCTTCCTCACCAAAAAAAACCAGATTTATATTGTGTTGTTTTAATTTTAAATTCACATCTTTTCTATCTGGACTTTATTTTGTGTTTGTGTAAGATAGGGTTGCATTTTTTATTTTCTTTCCTTTAGATACCTGGTGCCATTTTAAATATCAGATCATTCTCATTTGTTTGAATTATCAGTACCTCTGTTGTTTAGAATCTAGTTGTGGATTCTCTATACTATGACTGCTCTATTTATCTTGTCCTGTACAATATCATGCATATCTTTCTACAGTGACTGTTTACTATGTTTTGCTATATTTAGAATGGCAAGTACTCCCCTTTCTGCTCTTCTTTTTTATGGTTTTCCAGCTATTCTAACAGTGTAGTCTTTATTTCTGATTCTAAAAAAAATCATGTTGTGATTCTAACTGGGATAATTTATATTTGAATGTAGTTATGAATTGCCATCAAGACTGTACTATAATTTTCTGTTTCTTCTGCTCTTCTATTGTGTGTCATGTTTTGAAATAATATATTACAATTTTTATATAGATTCTGAATATTTCTTACTGCCTTTATTCCTAAATATTTTATAGATAATTTTTTTTCTTGCTAATATAGATAGAAGTTGTTTAACATATCCATGTCTAGGTGCTTCTTAAAAGGGTATAGCTCTAGATTTATATGTGTTTAACTTATGTCTATCCACATTGTCAATTCTCTTTTTAATTCCAAAAATGTTTTGTTAATCTCTTGGTTTTCAGAGTACGTAAAGACAGCATTAATGAAAGAAATTTCTCTCTCGTCTTTTCCCAATGTTTATGTCAATTATTTCATTTGCATCATATTTTTACTTGGATGAGCAAAGCAGTTTCAACAATGGCAGTAATCAATAAAAATTTTGTTCCCTGGGAGATGTATTTAAGTTTACTGAGATAATTATTTTTAATTATTAGTACAGAAAGAGAAAATATGTGATCAAAATCACATCATTTAGTAGTAACATAGTATTTGAGTTCTCATTTATCTTTAGAAGTTCTACAAATAGTTAGGAAACCTCAAATTTATTCTATGCTTTAGACTGAAATTAATCTATCATAAAACTAATTGAAGATGAGAGGCTTTATAATATTGACTATGTTATGGAATCTACGCAAATTGAATCCTGTTTAAGGAAGTTCAAAATGTTCCTGTTTAAAGTTTGTGTTCCATTAATTCCCACTGGAGCTCAGAGCTGGCAATGAGACCTCTGGTCTTCAAATACAATAATACGTGTTCTTCCTCTCTGATTGCTAATTGAAGAGAGACCCTTGATAATGGCAATTCTCAATTAGCAATAGATCTCTTAAATAGCCTATTACTTAAAGAAGAGTAAGTTAAACATTGAAACAGAACATTATGGTTAATTTTCCTTTATCCTAGTTCACTTGCTAATTGGACCAGACATTAACATCTAACAAAAGGTATTTAATGTAACAACAAAGAAATTGGTGATTGTTGATAATCTGTGATAAATAGAATGCTAAAAAGTGTAAAGTATTTGTATCATTTGCCAACAATAAAAATGTTAGAAATTTATCTATCTATTTCAGGTCTCTGTTAGTGTTCATGTAATGTAATTATAACCTGTCTACTTCCAATAAGGACTTGGGAGTGGTTTACAATTAAAAAGCTAGATAAATGAACAGATGAGTGAATGAATGATGCATACATATATACATATATAAACACAATTAGTGAAAGAGGAAGGAAGGAAGATATTATATGAAGTTTTTAAATCTCATTTGGAGGTTGGCTGTAGCAATTGAAAACAAAAGTTAGATTGGCATACTGAGCAGCTTATAGAAAAAAATGAAACATGATTTATTTTACAATGCGTTCATGTGCATGTGTGTATATGCATGTGCATGTATGTGTGTGTTGTGTATATACCGGTTTTTTCCGTCAGATGCTGGTGAATATTGAGAGCACAAGTCTGTACGATAATTCTCTAAAGCAATTCAAGAGGCATCAAAGTACTATGGGTGAGATAGAAAGTTTCTGTTAGGGCCGGCCCAGTGGTATAATGGTTGAGTTCACACAGTCCGCTTCAGCGGCCCGGGATTCACTGGTTCAGATCCTGGGTGCAGACTTATACCTTGCTCATCAAGCCGTGCTGTGGCAGCATCCCACGTAGAAGAACTAGAAGGACTTACAACTAGGATATACAACTGTGTGCTGGGTCTTTGGGGAGAAAAGAAAAAAAGAGGAAGATTGGCAACAGATGTTAGCTTAGGGCTAATCTTCCTCACCAGAAAAAGCATACCTTTATTAAAAAAAACCAGAAAGTTTCTTTTGGCTAGAGGAAATCTTGGATTCATAGAATGTCTTGCTTGGAGATATCTGCATAAACTTCTGGCACTTATTTTGCAAAGCACTTATATACTGTCACTGTAAGACTCTTAAAAATATTGCTTGGGTTATTCAGCAAGTTTTTCTGAGTCTCCTTGAAGAAGAAGATGATAATTACCTTTAAAAAATAAAAACATTTAAATGAATGATTGTGTTAGAGAATAAAAATCAATAATCTGTGAGAATTCACAGCCTTCTTCTGCTCCTTTTGCTATTTAATGTTTTCCCCTTTGCCTTTTTTCTCTGTAGGGGTGTATTCTCTTAACAAAAGCAATTAGAACAACAAAGAACTAGGCTTTTGGGAGTCTGTGGGTTACGGTGAAACAGACACTGGGGAGAGCTATGAGAGACTGGCCAAACTGAGAACAAGAGAGCAGAGGAGCCAAGAAGAAAGGGTTGAAAGTATTTAAGAGTGAGCCACTTCCTGGGCTTTAAGTGAATAAGAGAAGTAGCAATTTAATCAGTGCTACTGGGAATCACATTTTCTGGAATCACTTTCATGTGTGAGAAAAGTTGAGAAAAGACTGAAATTTCAACTTTGGCTGTGCTTCTTAAATTTTACATCATTTTTGGATGGGATATAGCAATACCCTCCAAAATTTATGTCTGATCAAAATTGTCAGACCATGTCATTATTACAAGTCATATGCCTTACTGGTGTTCCCACACATATCCTCATGACTTGATTTGGTTACACTTCCAACTGAGAGGAAGGAGAGAGGTGAAATCAGAACACCATGCTGAACTAAATTCCAGGTGCATTTTGTGGTGATGTATTTTCCTCTTGAAAGCAGAGAAATTGAGAACTGTGACAACTTCATGAAGACAGGAGTAGCAGATGTGTCAAAAGTGACAGAGGCGAGTAATGATGTTGATAATGCACCTACTCTGGTGCAGAGATACATATGAAAGTTAAGGATTAAAAGATTTTCTCTATTTCTCTCTACTTAAAATTTTAGTATGAAACAAAGGAATTACCACAAATCAATGGATAAAGGAAAATTTATTCAATAAATAGTACTGTGGCATTAGTAATATTCAAGAATTTAGTGACAGAGAATTGTTTTAAAAAATAAATTTAGAGCCCTCCTGTACACAGTACAACAAAATGAATACTAGTGAGATATTTTTAAGATGTTAAAAAATGGAGGAAAAGAGAAGAAAACATAAATAAATATTACCTAATTTGTGGATGGGTTTCCTCCATTAAAGTAATTAAAATAATGGAGGAAAGCACAGAGGGCAAAATTATATAATGTGGTGGGTAAAATACACTGTGTGAGACCAGACAAATCTGGATTAAATCAATGTTCTTCCATTTATTTCAGACAGACTACACTTACTATAATTGCACCTTACAAGTAGAAACCTGCAACTAAAAGACAGCCCAAAGAAAATATATTTTCTTGGGCTAAAGAGGAGATCAAGCTTAAAAAACCAAAAGCTATTTATAAATAATAGAAAATGAGCACACTATGTATGAAAATCATACTGTAGTGGGGTATTTGGCCAAAGCAGTAATTATAGACTTAAGTGAATTTCTTAGAAAACTAGTATACTGGTCAGTTTTCTCATCTGCAAATAAGAGTCCACAATGGCTAGTTTAAAAGCAGAAAGAAGTTCTATTGGCAGTAGACAGAGTGCAGAATTCCTGGGAATGCCAGGTAAGCAAGCTTGGATGCCACATAGCCAGAAGGGGAGTACAGCTCCATCCCACCGGGGGACAGCTCCAGCAGAGGACCCATGCCTTTACTCACCACTCACTATTCAACATCCCTAAAGCCAGAAGCTGCACTGTAGCTGGTGAAGAATAACAAAACACCTCTGTGCCTGTTTGCCTCTGTCTCACGATGATCATGTGCCTCATGTTGCATGCAGTTGTGTTTATATCCCTTCCAAGTTGCATACAGTTGCATTTGCCTTATGAAATCTGGGCCACATGTGTAACCCAAGCTGCAAGGGAGCCAGATATACGTGGTCTTCATCTTTCCAGCCTCTGATGTATAAGAAGACATGCTCCGAGGAGATTGAGTAGAGTGGATTAAGACAGTCTGTGATATTTACCATGGTCGTCCCCTCCATTGGATACTCAATATTTATAACACATTGGTTCCATTCTAATATATCAAATATCATAGTAACAACAATATGCTATAGAAAGTGCACTATTCCTTTGCAAAGGAACGTATGTTCACCTTCTTCCGAAAATCTCATTAGTCACTAAATTCTATCCCTTGGTAATATTTCAGCTACAATCCAAAATCTATATAAATATATATTATGATATTATCTACCACCTGCATGCCCCATATAAAATATAATGGACAATAAGGAAGAAAGACTAATATGATTAATATAAATGAATACATATATACATAATAGAACAAGAAAATAAAGCTCGCACAGTCCTGGTTTCTGTAATTGGCTACAAGGCCAAAGCTGTGATGTAACTTTGTTCTTTCAGTGTGTATTCAATTTTCCTTTCACCTTCAGCTAAAACTGAAGCTCTTGAGGAACCTTTATCTGGCAGAGTGACACAAAACTTTAATGCCTTGTTGGTTTGAGCTTGGTAGATCTGCCTTCATAACACTAGTCACGGCAGTACCAGGAGGTACCCCCATTCCAAAGCAGAAATTCTGTTTGCTCAGGATGATCAGAATGAAACACCACAGCCAACTGAGTATCCGCGCCCCCCACCTTTTTTTTGCTAGTTGAGTTAATGCCATGAAGAACCAAGAACAGCCTATTGGTTGTATCAGCTTCCAAATCACTAGAAATATTATCTCCTAGTGGAAGTATTCATCATTTGGAATTAGTGGAATATTCCACTAAATATTCATCTAAATATTCATCTAAAGCAGATGTCCAAAGTTGTGCAAACCAAAATTTTTCAAGTGGATCATTAGATGTAACTTCCTATTCTACTTTTTGGTTCCCAAAAATATCTATTTTGGCCCTGAGAAACATAGCACTATACATTTGCTGATGGTTCAGGTAAAACATCCCAACTTCACCAACTATTTTTTCCCAGATGGCGCCTTACCTGAAACTTCTTTTGACCCCTTTCTGTCTTTCCATAGGGCCAATTACTTCTGGATGACGAGGCACATGTTCAGACCAGTGGATTCCATTATGGTCATTCCATTGCCTTCATTCATTTGCTGTAAAATAAGTTCTCTGTTCAGAAGCAGTAAGATGCCGTGGCTGTGGATAAGGCATTGAGTAAATCTCTAGAGGGTGATGCTGGCAGAAGTGTGGTGAACAAGCAAAGCGAATCCACCGCCCAAAGAATCATCCATTCCAGTGAGATCAAACTGTTCCCTTCTTCCAAGATCAAATGCTCAATCTTCCACAGATCACAGATTCTCTCAGTGTGGCGCTGTACCAGGGCTCAGGGTTGTCCATTGCTGCTGGCAGGATAGACACTCAGAATGGTGGTATCCAGTTAACTTTGGTGAGGGGAAGTACATGTTTTGAGCCCATGCAAAACCTTTATCCTTGCCAGCCTGGTCACCTTTTCCTTGAACAAGCACTGAGGTGACTGGAGAAAGAAACTGATGGACATCCATGGGGGGTGGGTCCAGACAGAAAGAAAAGGCATGACTTTTCACAAAAACCTGAGACCCTCTTCTGTGATAATTCCATGACTGCTGGTGCCACTGAGGCATAACAGCCAAGTTCAGAGCTGCTGACGCAAAAGCCTGAACGAGCTGGAAGTGCTTTGTTTGCTTGTTTTGCTCTGGGCCTTACTCAAGCCTGCCAATTTGCTTAGTTTTCTCAGTAAATGGATCAGATGAAGTGAGCTAAATGTTGTATATGTTTCCTCTATAATCCAAAGAGTTCCACCAAACATTGCACCTCTTTCTTAGTGTACGGAGAAGCAAGGTACGGTCATTTGCCTTTCACTCTGGATGTCATCTGCCCAAGATTGTTGGACACCCAGCACACTCACTGTGGTGGGAATACCTTGACTTTATATCCTATCTGTTTCCCACTTCTAACACTCAAATGTTTTACCAGAGATTCTAGGGTGCTTGCTGACTCTGACTCTAAGATTTTATCAACATACTGTCATCCATAGAGATGTCCTGTGGGCTGATGATCTGAGCAAAATTTCTGCAGAAAAAAACTGTAGCACAGACAGTTGATGCAGCCCTAAAGTAAGACACTGAAAATATCCTGTTCTCCTTACCATTTGAAAGCAAAGAGGAAATACAAACGGCCAATTGGTTTATAAAAAGATGTTCATCCTCACGAATGATCAGAGAAATACAAAGTAAGACAATAAAGATTTAAGTACTGATCTCCTTTCCAGTTTTAAAAACTGTCTATGAAAATTTGATAATATCAAGTTTGGATAAGGATATGATAAAATGCTCTCAGACATGCTGATCAGCATATAAATTAAGGTTGCCACATTGGAGCGTGATCTGGTAATACTGTCAAAATGTACTATTAAACTGTATGACCCAATAAAGTCACTTATACTTTTCCTAGTGCTACATTGCATACATGCATTTAAATAAATATGAATAGCAGTTTAAGGATGTTTATTTTTGGAAATATGCATTGTATCTCCAGGAGACACATATGTGACTCAACGGTGAATACCTGGATACTTGTTTGACAGATTGTGATCCTCATACCTACTTCAAGAATATAAAGAGTCAATGCACTGAGAAAGGAGGATTTGTAAAGTGGTTTTTTTGAAAAGAGCTGCTGCTCTCTTCACCTCATCCCTAATGAGGGGCCTTTCCTCAGGACCTCTCCATTTCCTGCGGTCTGGGATTCCAGTTAGGTTGGGGTGATTGACTGCTTTGGGGTGGTGGTGCCAGCAGAGCACTGCTGTGCCCTGGGGGATCTAGAGTATAGGCCCTACACTCTTAGAGGCAGTTATGGCAAAGGCTGCTTCCTGCAGACTCCATGAGACCATGCCATGGAGAGAGAGAATGGCACGGGAACGGCACGGGGTTGTCTTGGGTGCTGCTCCGTAGAGCCACCTGGAGAGGCACAGAACCCTAGCAGGAAGAACTTGGTACCTGTCTCTTAGGCAGTTCAGGATGTGATAGCTTGGGGCTGGCGATGCTGTCTTGAGGGACTCAGGCTTCTCAGTAGGCTCTCAGATGACAGCACTTATAAAGCTAGAGGCCAGTGGCAGCAATTCTATGAATTTGGCAAATTGCTTAATATTCTGGGTCGCAGTTACCTTATCTATAAAATTAAAGAGTCAATTGGGGGTATTATCTTGGGTTCCCTTCAAAGGGAAAATATATGTATGTTCACTTTATGATACTTTCATGATACTTACGGCCAGTCATAGCAATGTGCCCTGGATTAACCTACCACCTCTAACATCCTGCTGTGTTTCTATATGTTGCTTTGATTCAGGAAGTTTAAAGCCCAGTAAGTTATGTTATAATATTAAATCTATCAATTTATTGCATTTGATTAAAAAATACAGTATGCATAGTAGCTTTTCTGAACAAATAATGAGATTTAGTGCCTAGCAAACCATTGAATCAATGATGATGGTCAATATTAATGAAATTGATCATTAATATTCATTTCCTTGTAAACATTTAATGTATAGTAATTATTTTCACAAGTAATATAATAGGTCTCTTGCATGAGTACACAGTTATGAATTAATATTAGAATTAATATGCTCTGAAGAATAGCATTATTAGTCAGTTATTTTAGAATATGTAGCATGATAAAATAACATATTGTAATCAATCCTCACTCCCCAAAATGAAAATCTATATATTTAAGAGTGCCATCTGCATATAGTTAATGCATTGCCTTCATCCTCTAGAATAAAAATTGGATTCATTTCTTTTATTGCACATTAAATGTTGATTTAGTTAGATCTCCCCTAACACTTAAAATGGACTTGCAAAAAAGAAAACTATTTTAACCGAAAAAATATCTTTCCAAATTCTCATAGTTTTGACAAATATGTAAAACTGGTGTTGAAACATAAGGTTCTTTCACATCTGTGGTTATTAGAGTCCAGATCAGACTTCAGTTTACAACTTCAAACTCCCTGTGTCTTATAACATGTCAAATAAGTATTTAAACAAGGTATCTGCCCTCTCCCTTTTATTAATCTCCCTTAAGCCTCCTCTTTTATTTAACTCTGTAATTCAACAAAAGAGATTTCTACCATGAAAGAGAGATAACTTTGAGATTACAAAGTACATAATTGGAACATAGTGAAAAAAATGATGAGATAAAAATATAGCCAACAATAGGCACTTTTCCATTAAGTTGAACAAATATTCTAGCAGGAATTCCCATATGGTTGTAATGACTTTTCATTTTTCCTGTTTATTGCAATTTATCTAAAGATGTTGATTTTTAAGTCCTATTTCTGAATGTCTTGGTTTCTTCCTTGAGCCTTTTGAAGCCTTTGAGAATGCATTATGGAATGGCAAATAGAGTTATCTTCTTTTAAATGATTTTACTTTCTCATTTCTCTCAGTATAGAAAGAACTAAGCAAACTGTGTTCTCCATTCTACAGACTGCAATTTCAGGAGTTTATCAAAGAGTTTTTGAGGAGTGGCTAGGATGTTTTCAAGTACTATTTCTCAAGAATTCTTTAAATCTTCCAATTTAAAGCCTCTTATCCAGTTTTATTACATATAAAATACCTTTTACTACCTTCACCTGCTACATTGACAACGATTTTTTCCTGTTTGGTTGTCTACATCATGTAGTTTATCAGTTGAGTGTATGTTGTCTATTCCTTGCCTAGTATTGAGGCAAAATAAACAAATGAATAAATAAGGTAAGGCTGCAATATCTGAGGAAGTATAAAGTCCAGTAGGGGAAAAAATAGTATCATAGATGCAGAAATTAGAGATGAACAAAAGATAATGAGTAATCAAGTGTCACTTTCCATGTCAGAGGAGATAACAGTTTTGGATTCAGTGAGAGTTTACATAACTTCCAGTGAAGAAAGTTGAACTGAGAGTTAGATTCAAATATTTAAGCTTGCTTGACTGTCTTTGCCGTCATCTTCATACTTAACATTTGTAGGAATTAACCATTTTCAAGTAGTTTTCATGTCACTTACTTGTATGATTCTCACGACTATGTTATAAAATAGAAAAGCTAAATGCTGCTGCCCCTAATTTAGAGACTCAGAGAGGATCAGTGATTTGCTCAAAATCATGTTATGAAGAAAAGACAAGTGTGCAGGTCTTTTCACTCTCTCCAGGCCAATTCTCTTTTTCTGTCACTGGTTAAAAAGAAAATTGGCACCAGAACATTTAATAACATAAAATTAAACATTGGTCCCCAATATTTTTAAAGCAAAGAGATTAAATAAGCTTCTCTGGATGAAGTGGGGGTGAGAGTCCAAGAGTACCTCTCGCTAAAGTCCCTCTAGCCTCCCTCCCTAAGGCCGCACGACCCTATCCTGGTGGGTGTTCACCAGGACCCAGTTCAGTTCTCCCAGTTTAGGCAGCTGTTTACATGTTGGGCAGCAATCATATTTAGGAGTCCTTCTCTGTGTGAAGCAGGATTTCTGCCCACATTTAAGGTTTACCTGATCTAAACCAGTGCACCCCTCTTTGTCAATCCTGATGACTCACTGTTCTTAGGGATCAGCGCTACCTCTGTTAGAGGATTACTATTAAAGTAAGTCTCCTCAATTCTGTGTGTGTCATTGGTTAATCTAAGTTCAATATGTTAAACTTATGCCTGTTAAATTCACTATTCAATAAGAATGTCAAGGGCTTGAGCAGATGTTTGAAAGATTAAGATAGCCAAAAAGAACGAGAGAAACAGGAGCCTGCCATGTTTTAATATTCATGAGAAGATGACAGGGATGGTGTGAAGGACCTTGAAAGTCAGGAAGAAGGGTTCCGACTAGATGAAGTGTACTCTAAGCCAGCCACTCTGGATTTTTGAGGATAAAAATATCCTGTGGATATTTGAAGATAAAATACAAATTTTATCTAATTTATACATTTAATTGTATAAATATAAATTTGTCAGAAAGGTCATTCTAACAAGGCAATGTGGACAGTGAATACAAGGGCAGAGTAAAGAAAAATGGCAGTTTTTCCTTCTACTCCTGTCACAAGACAAAGAATACTTGGCTCAGGACTATAAGAGTGGAAAGGGAGATCAGAGGATGATTTGAAAAGATGCTCTATATAAGTATTTGTGATAACTTGTGGGTAAATTGGCATAAGGGAGTTGACAATAAAGACTCAGGAACAATGGGAAATACGTGCAACAAATCAGCTTGAGATAAAGATGTTGAATTTGGTTTGGGAGCTCTTATATTTGAGGTAAGTAGAAATATGTCCAGAGTTATTTTAGTTGAAGTCATGGTTATGGGTGTTCATCTAAGAGAGTGAAAGTTCAGAGAAAAGGGAAGAATCCTAGAATTGGTGATCAAAAGCAAGAAAAGGAGGCATTACTTTAGAATAACTGCATTGGTTTTCTTACATTTTTATGATTTATGAATTACATTTTATGATTAGGTTCTATACTAATTTCAATAGTGTAAGCACTGGCACTCCAGATTGTCCAAGCAACGGGGAGTTGGCCGGGTCAGGTGACTGCTAATGGAATCCAATGCTCTAGTCAATATACAAAAGAATTTCTAATCATTATCATTGCACTGAAGCTTTCTTGCCTTTAACTTCTATCCTTAAACTTGGATATATTAGACTTGATTTCTCTCTCTCTTTCATTTATCATAAAAGTTATGACAGTTAATCAGTGCTTGAATTGATACTTGGTAATTTCCTTTAAATAATTGATGGTTGATATTGTGATTTATAGGAAGAATATATATTTGGCCATTCAGATGACCAAAATATATTTCTTTTTTTTTTTTTTTGAGGAAGATTAGCCCTGAGCTAACTACTGCCAGTCCTCCTCTTTTTGCTGAGGAAGCCTGGCTCTGAGCCAACATCCGCACCCATCTTCCTCTAGTTTATACGTGGGACGCCTACCACAGCATGGCTGCCATGCAGTGCCATGTCCGCACCCGGGATCCAAACCAGCGAACCCCGGGCCGCTGAGAAGCGGAACGTGCGAACTTAACCGCTGCGCCACCGGGCCGGCCCCAAAATATATTTCTTATATATATTTGATCTTCATTCAGGGTTCCTGGCTCACAGGCTCTCGAAACCTTTAGAATTTCCTATTGAGAGTGTTAAAGTGTATTTTGTTATGCTAATGAGGTGACCTTTGGAAAGTGTCTAAGGATGTGGGCTGGTTGCCAACCATGTGATTAGAGTTGGAACTTTCAATCCATCCCCCAACCTCCGAGGAGGTGAGAGGGGCTTGAGGTTGAATCAATCACCAATGGCCAATGATTTAATCAACCATGCCTATATAATGAAGCCTCCATAAAAACCCAAAAGGACTGGAGGTGCTGGGAGAGTGATGTGCCTGGTGGGCATGGAAGCTCCGTGTCCTTTCCCCAGCCTTGCCCTATGCAACGCTTCCATCTGGCTGTTCCTAAGTTCTATCCTTTTGTAATGAGCCAGTAATCTAGTAAGCAAAATGTTTCTCTGAGTTCTGTGAGCTGCTCCAGCAAATTAATCGAACCCAAGGAGGGGATCTTGGGAACGTCTGATTTACAGCCAGTCAGTCAGAAGTATAGGTAACAACCTGGACTTGTGACTGGCATCTGAAACCCCAGGAAAGAGTCATTGGAACCTTCTCTCTATAGCCGGTTGTCAGAAGCACAAATGATAACCTGGCCTTGTAACCGGTCTTTGAAGTGGTGAAGTGGGGGAAGCCTTGTAGTACTGAACCCTTAACCTGTGGAATCTGACCGTATCTCTGTGTAGATAGTGATAGAATTGAGTTGAATTCTCAGACACACCCTACCGGTGTCTGAGAATTGCTTATCCATGCTGGGAACCTACCCCTTCCATACATTGAAATTGGGTGCAGAACCCAAAATAAACCTAAAATATTCCCTTGGTTATGTTTTCCTTTTCTTTTTGTTTAGTTTGAGTTTTAAAAACACAAGCAAAAATTCCTTAATGCTAAAGAATGCTTTTGATGAAAAGAATTGCCAAAATCAATCATGCCACATAACACCATTGTAGAAGTCTGGGAGGTAGTTTTTACCCTGTCTTATAAAGTTATCTAGAGTTTTCACTTTGGGTGGCTTTGGGACTGTGCCATGAATCTTCACTGCGGTTCGCCCGCTGGAACAGCATGGGTGATGAGGAAGCAGCTGCATGCAAGCATTCGCTATGTGAAAGGATAGAAATTGTATGTACTGGCCCTTCCAGGGAGGCCTCATCGCTATAGCGGTTTATCCCATTACTAAATACGTGCCATGCTGATATCCTCACATTCAGCTGCTGACCAGCAACGTGGCCCTCGGCTTTAATAGGGAGCATATGATCACTCCAGCTGGCAGGTGACACCATTTGGCAAGGTTCCCCGGCAGCTCAACACAAGATTTTCCAGTATCAAAGCAAGAGGAAAGACCTCCGCCTTTATAAGGAAAATGGTTTGACTGTGTGTGAATTTTGCTTCCATAAGAATTATTCCTTCTAACTTGCTGAATTCTATGAAGGAAAGGGCATGCTTAGGGAATGAAATGAGCTCAGAAAATTTGTAAGCTGTTAATTCAAATTGATAAATAAATGGTAAATCACAGGAAATTTAATTTTTTTTGAAAAAGGAATGCAACTTGAACATAGTTAGAGGTGGGAAAAGTCTTTTTATAAGCTTCAATTTGAAAACACAAGCCAATAAGAATTTAGCTTGGTTAGGTTATGAAAATTTAAGAATCTTCCATTTTTTTAAACAAAGGGAGCTTAGAGGTCTTTTAGGAAAATGTAATTTCACTATATGGAAAAGATATGGGGTGGAGTAATCGCTACCTGATCAGAGTCATGCAACTCAAAAGTGGCAATTTAGGAATGTCTTGGGTCTCTTGACTATGAGCACAGCATTCATCATGTTCTCTCTTCCTACAAATGGGGGACTCAGAGAAACTGGACAATCATCTTTGTCCATTTGTTTTTTTCATTGTAAAAGCAAACAGTAGATTAGTAGGAAAATAAACATATTTGAACAGTAGATTCTTGTATTAATCTCTGAATATAATTTTAAAATTAACTCTGTTTATATGTAAGCATAAGAGATGGTACTATAGACATGACTGTCAGTTGGCTGATGGCTGTCTTAGTATATGTGAAAAAATGCGTCTACTTCAAGAAGCATGTCATTTTTTTTTTCTCAAATAGTCAATAGAGTTACAATAATACTCCATATGTGGTTTAAGTCCCATTACCCTTATATTTTGCAGGCCAGGATTAGGACGACCACTTTCATTCTTGGAACAAATTGCTTAATCAAATTAAATATGTGATCATGTTGTCATAACAGAGTACACAAGCCTACAAATATGTTTTGCTTTATGTAAACAAAATGAGTATTTTAATCTTCCCTGAACATCAAATTGTGTTTGTTCATATCTCGAAACTTGGGGATGCTTGTTAATATTACAAAAAGATTTAGTGTAATACCCTTTATATGGAAAATCCTTCTGTAACATGAATAGTGTTATTGAACCATTTGCATATTTACAGGAAGAAAACATGTTCTTTAATTCAATAAGAATATTATAAGTGTTTATTATAGACTAATTATACAGGAACTAAAAAAGACATGCTGCTATACATCTTATTTAGAGATATGTTTTTAAGTGCCAAAATGAGTTATATTTCTGAAAAGTCATATGAGCTCATCACAGTCTATAGGCCTCATGAAGGAGCTGGGAATTGAGCGGGGTTTGAGGATACCACAGATTGGCTGGCTCGTCAGTCATCCAGCTGCATCAGTGTGATGCTTCTCAAGCTATCCACGGTGAAGGATCGGATTTTGGTTGCTGGTTTTCATTTTTGTTTTTGTTTGTTTGATTTCCTACCAATCCAATAACATGGGCCTACTCTGTATGTCTAGCATGTAGCTCAAGCCATACTCCTCTCACCATGGAATTCAACAATAACAGAACTAGCCTATACCGTGTTCATGGAATCACATCCACTGATCCTGAACTTGAGTGTTGCAGACTTCAAATTTCTGTAAAAATGCCTGGGTACTTACTTTCAATTCCTGTGCTTAACTCATTGCACACCCCTCACAAAGAGTTGGCCTCGTCCGTGGACCACGTTTTGAATAGTGCTGCTATAGTGTGAAGTTCTGTACTACAAAGGCAGAAAACTAAAATGTACTTCTGAACGTCGCTTCCAGCCAGGTTTCTGGATGTAGTTTAGATTCCAACAATGTGCTAGAGCTGGGCTTAAATTCTGAACTGGAGTCAGTGGGAAGAGGCACAAGTACCCATTTCACAGGGAAGTTTGTGCCAGAAACTTGGCTCCCTGTAGCCACAAAAGCAGCTCCATGGATCAGAGAAATGGTGTGATTCTGAGGGTTGGAAGTTACCCTGGAAGCTTGGTTAGAAGCCTTCTCCTCCAGCCTCTCCAATTATTTTATAAACGCCCTAATATCTGGTAATAAATGCCATGATCTATTCAGTTTCGTTGTCTGTAAGAGATAAGGCTATGCTGGTAAAGAGTCATTTTACCAACTGTAAGTACTGGATGACTTATATTTTTGGAGTGGTTGGGAGAGTTAGCTCTAGACCAGTGTTCTCAAGCTTCATTATGCATATGGATCACCTGGGAATGTTGTTAAAATACTGATGCTGATTCAGGAGCGTAGCCTGGAGATCTGAGATTCTATATGTCTAACAAGCTCCCAGTTAATTGCAGTGGTGTTGGTCCGCAGACCAAACTTTGAGTCACAAAACTCCAGATTAGACTAAGCCTTCAGGAACAAGTTTCACCTCCAGAGCCCAGACTACAGATGTTTGGCTTCAGCAAGATGACGAGAAACTATTCTGATCACTTTATTACTTTTCCCTGGATTAGAAACAGCAGGCCTATGCTGACATCCAACCATAACTTCTTTTTTCTTTTTTTTTTCACTTTATTAGGAACAAAAAGACAGCGTTTTTTTCATATATCTATATCTAGTTATTGAGAAGTTGGGGAAGAGAAGAGGGAAAGAGAAAGGGATTAAACGGTTGATTCTAAGCAAAGAGGCTTCAAACAGGGAATTTACAGGTGTCACTTTTTGCCACCTCAGTGCAGATATTCAGCCTACCTCTTTATAAGGGACACATATTTCTTGCCAGTAGCTTATGACATTGTATTTTCAGTCTATAAGTTCATCCACTTCTCATGAGAAGGAAAAATTGTCACCTGGTGTTTGGGGAAGGAGTGGTTCAGACCACATTTAGAGACTTTTCCTGAGCGTCGGCCGTACCACTTAGATCCTGAGAGGGTTTGCTTCAGAGAGGCAAAGAAGATGGGAGATGGGATTCCAAATGGCAAATAGTGTAGACAAAAGTGGGTAGATAGAACTGGGCTTCTGTTCTCTGGAGACCATGAGGAGAGTTGGTAGAATTGTAGTAGGCTACTGGGGAGGAGGACTGAAAGGTGGCTAAGTGACAACCTGAGAGAGGGCAGTAATCACAGTGACACATTATGGAGGGCTTCGATTACCAGAAAAGAAACTGTGGACTTGATTTTGAGAAAATGAGAGTCTTGGGAATTTTCTGTTTAAGAGGCTAAAGGTTGATAACGGTATTTTGGGGGATTAATTAGGCTGCCTTTAGAAAGAAGGTATCTTTTCACAGGTGTTAAGATTATTAAATGGGCTACAGAAATAATTTTAGGGAAAAAATTTGAAATGGCACTCTACTTTTGTATAGTATAATTTGAATTATCAAAAATTAAATAAAATGAAATTTATATTTCATTAGTTTTAAACCTTGGCCTAAAATAAAAGTGTTAAATATACCGGATAATCAGAGTTTAAAAGTCACTGTCGGGAATATCTGTGCTCCGTCATCTCTTAATGAAGTCTCTTTAAAGACAAATATTAAAGTTTACTCTCCACTTTTTTATTTTTTCGATATTTATCTGATTACTTTCTATCTGATACAAAGTCACTAAGTAACATCTGCTTCTATCTCAAAGCCAAGCTTTTGTTCTCTTCAGTCTTAGCCTTCTGGGCTATCCTGAACATACCACGTAAATGAAAAGGAAACTATCAGTGACCATCGCATCTTCTACCAGGCCACCTTGCAGAAGCATAGCCCATGCCTTTGACTTCCCAGAGGGAAGATCTTTCATCTTCTCATGAAAACCATAATGAACTAAAATGTATAATTCCCCTAAGTTCTATAATGTCAACTTCTTGCTTGGCCAGAATAAAGGAGGGAATGGGAGAGGATGGCAGCTGAATAATTTAGTAACCATGGATGATTTGGTGACCCTATTTAGTCTCACTAACAATCAGAAAATGAAATTAATAAACATCACTGTGCTTGTGGGCCTACTAAGGTCCACTGTAAGGCCATTTGTGAATTATGCAGGCCTAAAACGAACCCCAGGGTGTAAGTGCTCAGCTATTCTTGTGTCCTTGCCTTTGAACTCTGATATGCTCATGAGTTCTAAAAGTATACAAGCCATCTAGAACTTTCAACTAAACCCTGACCCTTAATTCTGGATCTGACTACTGAACATTTCTGCCTTGTTGGATAGGTCCTGGATATATCAAATCGAGATATTAATGTTGAACTCATTTATCAACTGCCAGATACATGCTTCTCTTTTCCATGTTCTTCATTTCGAAGAATTGCAGTGCTGCTGACCAAATCGCAAAGCTGGAAACTTTCAAGTTATTTAATGACTCCTTCCTCTCTTTAAACTCCTTCAACTCTCCATCAGGTTGTATGGTGTCTAACTCCTCTTTTCTTATATTTCGTAACTACTTTTAATTTCTACTGCCATTGCTTTAGTTGATACCTTCATAAACCTTATAAGCAGAAAGATCTAGTTATAATCCCAGTTCTGCTACTTTCTAGACTTGGTTTAGACATTTAGATTCCATTTCCTTACCTTAAAAAAAAGGTGGATTTCCACCTTACAGCTCAGTTTTGAGGATTGCCTGAGATATTCTAGGTAAAACTCCACACAGTACGTGGGTTATACTAGACATTCAGTGAAGGTTGACCTCATATTCATGATCATACTTCACTCAGCTTGACCAATGTCTAGCACATAGTAAGCATTCAATATATGTTTATTATATTACTGTTGTTATCATCATCATCACAGTCTCCCTGCCTCCAATCTTGTACCCTAATATTCCATCCTCCACCCCACCATCAGAATCTACATAAAATACTAATACCATCTCCTTTTTGCTTGAAATCCTTCAGTGGTGCTCTCATCCACAGGAGGTCCTTTTCTGGATCTGTGTAACTGCCCTTGATCTGACCTAGGCTTCAATTCCACTCTTATTTCCTCTGCTCAACACAAACTCCTAACATGGAGGCTGAGGAAAAGTCTATATTTCCCCTACCCATCACCAAACAAACAAAAGGCTATTTTATTTCATATCTCCATTAATTAGCTTCATCTCAATCTGACAAATTCTAGTACATTGTTTAAAATTCACCATAGTAATCTACTAGTACTTCATATAACCTTCTGTGCCTCCCCAAGCAGAATTATATGCTTCCAATTTAATTACTGTAATCTTGTCATTGTACTTCCAAAGCCCAATATTAAGTAGAGTTATTTAATACACTTTTGTTGAAATAATGGTTTGGGGTATTGGGAAATTACAGGAAAGACAAACTGTAGATAGGTAGATAAATAGATAAGTTATATATGTCACATATATTAAAAACTGCATGATCATATAACTTAATACTGCTCTTGTTTATACTACTAATTTCTCATATGTGGGACCTATATTGAAAATTGTTAATATTTATCAGAAAAAAGTATTTGTTTTGGTTTTTCCATAATTACTAAGTCATCCTTAGGACAAGCAGCACATTTGCAAAGTGTGTGGATAGTACAAACCCTGGGGCTGTGAAATAGCGACACTAGCTGATTCACCATGTGCCAGTAACTTGGCATTGGCCGCAGCTAAAGCAGTTATTCTGATAAACTGAGATTTACATCAGATTAAACTGTGAGAAGAAATAGGGCAGAGTGGTCAAGAAAATGGGCTCTGATTTTAGAAAATTCAAGTTCGAATTCCAGTCCACTGCTTACTAACTACATGATCTTGAATACGTTCCCTAACTTTTCAGAGACTCTTCCCTATGAAATGTAAATAATAATGGTACCCACATAAGAGGATGATTGGCAGTATTAAATGAGGTAATATGAGTTAAGTTTCAAACTTAAGCTATACAATCTTTCAGACACACAAGACCACCATAGGCCACATTTGGCATCAGTCTGCTTAGAAGGATATAGAACAGGAACCAGAACTTGTCATCATTGTAGCATCAGACATTCCTTATCTGGTGGGAGTTCTCCTAGAAATCCATGCAGCACAGCTCAAATGGAAGAAGATAAGTCCTACATCAGGCAGGTTCCTAGCTGCCTGGGCTAAAATGTCTCATGCTCCACAGAAGCTAATATCTCTTGAAGTGATCCCATTGTCATAGCCTGCAAGTTACCCGCAAAAAACAAGCCCTGAGCCAAGAGTTGACATGTTCAGGGAAGCTCAAAGGTGTGGCCACCTACCAGGTATTTATAATTTCCCAGTACAGACAGAATTTATCCAAAGGGATTATTTTGTCATAAATAATATGATCTAGTAACGTAGCTGACATCCCAACTTTCATCAGGTTACCAGGGTAACTGTAACTGGAGGCAGTTAACTGATGATCAAATTCTCTACAAAAGGTTGAAAAGGATTGTTAATCCTCTGCTTGTACATAGAACATGAACCTAATAAGTATTACATAGAGGATAATATATGCATATGTATATGAAAACAATCTCATAAAGGATAAGAAATGCATCTAAGAGGAAATAAAATATGGAGAATTTTGCGAGGGAGTAGTTATAGAGGTCATCAGTTGGTCATTATTTTGCCTGATTTTCATGGATAAACCATAAGTGTAAGAGTGAAAACTTGCTCGTCACAGAGAAAGTTTTGCTCTATGGTTAGTGTTCTACCTAATGAATCATTAATACTCAGTACGTGACATTGGAGTAAAACTGGGATTTTGGTCCTCTCTGTTGTTGTAAGAAAAACAGAGCTGACTCACAGAGCCCTTTTACCGCCACTCTCAAATGACTGTTCTTCTCAGACCTCTCAGCTCAGACAAATTGACTTTGATGCTTTGAGCTCTAATTGTCTCCTAGGAATGCAATTTTCATCCACATGCCGGTAGAATTAAGAAGATTGAATGTCAGTTGTTACATTAAAATGGACCTGCCTTTCTGTATGGTTAATTACCATAGTTAAATATAGCACCTGAATGACAAGACACAATTAACAGTGCGTTCTCCCATCGGAACAGATGGTTCTATCATGGAGACAGGCTGCCTGCGTCTTGTAAACATGCACTATTGGTTATTGAGAATGGGCAGGAGTTCAGCTAAGAATCAACATAAGGCCATCCAATTCCAGAAAACTCCTCAAAGTGCATATGCTCTTAGTCATTGATATGCATAGTATCATCTTCATCTTCATATGCAGATGTTACAATTTCGAATCCAACATTCCTGTAATTCAAGTAGAAGTAGATAGATAAGAGTTTGAACATAAATACTTTACTGATGAATAAATATTAGAGATCTATTTAGAGGATATCTCTACAGTAATATAGAAGACATCTCTACAGTAATATAGATGTAAATAGATTTACTTTTCTAATGCTTATGATGTATTTCATTAAGATACCCATATGTTTACTGTGTATTAAAATGTGAAATGGAAAAATTGATGTATTTGAATAAGGATACATTATAATTGTGACAGCTGAAGTTTCAAATGATATTAAAAATAATGTTAAGCATATATTAAATTACTTTTTCTATTCAAAACAATATTGTATTAAGTTGGCCAGCATGTTTATTTAAATCACTAAACAGAATGTAAATTATCATATGTTAATTTTCTCATTTTCTAAATTAAAACAAATCTGGAATGAGTGAAATGAACAATATGGTAAACTTAGTTTCAGCCAATTTTGCTTAATCCCTTTGTTTTCTATTTCCTATGAATGGTTTAACAACTGTTACAAAATAGGAGGAAATGCAAATGTTAGCTTTGAGTCTAACTGCTTTTACACATCATAAATGTTGATATATTTTCACTGAAATTGGAATTGTACCTCCATGTAAAAATAAAAACGTCCAAGCTGATTTCACTCTGAAGTATAGAAGACAAAGTTCCTAACTGCCTGTAAGCCTGTGTTGAGATTGTCAATGCTCTTTTGCAGCTTTTGCCAGCAGGAGAAGCTGCCAATGACCTTCCAGTCTTGTGTGATCACCAAAGAGTGCCAGGTGTCAGAGTGGTCAGAATGGAGCCCCTGCTCAAAAACCTGCCACAATATGGTGTCCCCTAAAGGCGCTCGTGTAAGGACACGGAGTATCAGGCAGTTTCCTATTGGAAGCGACAAAGACTGTCCAGAACTTGAGGAGAAAGAACCCTGTGTGTCTCAAGGAGATGCAGTCGCCCCCTGTGCCACGTGAGTAAATGAAGGACTGCAGCTTCTGTGACCGTGTCTGCCCAAGTTGCATATCCCTTCCGTTGTTGGCTTTCAACTGAATAGTATGTTGGGAAATAGTGATTTTTACAAATTGTAAGTGGAAAAGTAAAATCCCTCTTTACAAACGCTATCCTAAAAAAAAAAGATAAGGGTTTTACAGAATAAAAGTGTCTTTAACAAGTTGTATTTCCAAATCTCCATAAGGCTACATTTTATATATTTTCTATAAAAATAATATATTATTGGTAGACTTTTTCTGTAAAGGGTAAGATAGTAAATGTATTAGGCTTTACGAGCCACATATGTCTCTGTAGCAATGAGTCAACTGTGCCCTTGGAGCTGTAGACAGTATGTAAACAAATGAGTGTGCATATGTTCCAATAAAACTTTATTTATAAAAGCAGGGGACAGGTTGGATTTGGTCTTTGGGCCATAGTTTGTCAACCCACATTCTGTAAGGTAAATAAACTTTCAAAATATAGGTTCCTGTTATTTATTAAGCAAGTCCTACTAAAATTCAGTACTGTATATAACAAATCCTATGGAATAGAGTCAAATACTACATCAAAATAATTCAAAATAATGAGACTTTAAGCTTCTTGAGGACAAGCATTGTACTTTTTTTTAATGCTTTTTGGTGAGGAAGATTGGCCCTAAGCTAACATCTGTTCCCAATCTTCTTTTTTTCTCCCAAAAGCCCCAGTACATAGTTGTATATCCTAGTTCTAGGTCATTCTAGTTCTTCTATGTGGGATGCCACCACAGCTTGGCTTGATGAGGGCTGTGTAGGTCCTCACCCAGGATCTGAACTGGCAAAACTCTGGCCACCAAAGCAGAGCATGAACCCAACCACTCAGCCACAGGGCTGGCCCCCAGGATTGTGCTTATTAACTTGTTCTGCTTTTGTTTTTTTTTTAATATCTAGCATATATCACAGGGCCTGGCACATCGTAAGTGCCCAGTAAATGTTCATTGAATTCAGATGAACCAAAACTAATTCTGAAATATTTGGCAGCATAACCATATTCTTTTTGTCTTTAAAAAGACATTGTTATTACTGTTTGATGTTACTACGAATTATCTTAGTAATAAATACACTTCAGCTTAGTCTGAATATAGAATATTTATAAAACAACTTAGAGAATCTTAGTTTCTCAATACATATGCACAAGTTTCACTGAGAACTTCTCTGGAATATTCCAAACATTTAAAGAACATGCATACAGCTCAAATTTCATGAACCAGTGAGGAGGAAAATTACTGCTACTTACAATAATAATAACAAAGATAGTGATGATTTATACAAGATCTTCAATTCTCCACTCTCCCCTGTGTAACAAATGACTGAAAACTCCAGAGTTTCCTTCCTCACTGCTCTGTCTGTCCCACCCACTTGTGTGTTCCTCGTCATAAAACAGGCTCGAGGACCTGGCCAGGATGCCAATCAGAGTGCCTTGTCTCCTAGGACTTTCTTCTTTCTTTGTCTCAAGCTAGATGTTTTATTCTTTATCCGCTCATATTCAAACACTATTAACAAAGTAAATACATATTCTGAGTTCTCTTTCCTCTCCCCCTTTTTGGAGGGTATCATTTTTTTAGAATATGAAACCAATTTACACAGGACTCCTTAAGATGACCTAAATTGGGACTCCATTCTATAAAAAAAATAAAATTTTCATTTTAACTCCCCTAATGAATGACTTGCTTCGTTTTACTTTCCTCGCCCCCACCTCTGCCCAGGGCATCAATTATCCATGTTTTTAGAATTGACCTGAATACTGTACTTCCTTTATAAACAGACATTAGGCGTTGTTCCTTGATGCCCCAGTCCTGCACCTCTTTTAGGCCATGAATCCCCACTTATAAAGATTAAAAACAGGTATGAAAGTCAGCTTTCTGTCATGGAACTTTACCACTGACAAAGCAGAGCATCTAGATCACACATCTGAGGGCCCACTTAACTTTTTTGTCTAATTGAGATGGAATTAGCACATCCATTTGTACCTATGTTGGCTGTTAATCTGATTACTAAGGAAGCATCTTGGTTAACGTGACACAAAGTGCTACATGAGCCATTTTCTTTGTGCTTTTAGAATATCCATTTTCCTCGAGCTGAAGAAATGCCGTCACTTTCTATCTTCAGTGGCATCGGGAAATGGTGCCCTGGCTATCTCCTTAAAGCACGTGTTGGGCTGACAAGCCCTCGACATTTCTTCCTCATCATAATCTTGACTGGAGCTTTAATTTAGAATCACAGATCGTCTTTCCTGTGTTCCACTGATTAGAAACGTCAGCTCTTTTCATCAGTCATCAGCACTCATCAGGGACAGCTCAGTGCTACAGAAAAAGCAGTTATTCTTGACAATAAAGAGAAAACTCTAAATTGTTATATTTTGTAATCCTAACACACAATTATAATTTTGATCCAGTATGAAAAAGCAATTTTCGTGCATTTTATTAAAGGCAAAACAAATGCTTGGGTTGATCATCATTTAGAATATTTTCCATTCCCAGATTCAATCCTTCTTTGTTTATAAGCATCAAGAAAGGGCAAGCTGGAGTTCAGCTTAATTGAACATAAAATTTCATGTTTTCAGCATTATGCTCTATTTTCATAAAATATTTATAAGTAACTTCCAGTGGTTGCAATTAAAACAGGATCATCCTAAATTTAACCCCTCTTTAAATGGAGCACTGCTGAGGATAAAGAACAGGTGGAAATTGAATCTGCACCATACATGTAGTAGTCTACGACTGATTCAAGAAGGAAGTGTGTTTTAGATGAATTTTCTTAAGAAAAAAAAAATATGAGAAGAGCAAAGCAAAGTTTTAGTCAATAAACATGGTTGCCTCTGCCGGCGTTCTCTTTATGTAGGTATGGCTGGAGGACCACGGAGTGGACCGAGTGCCGCGTGGACCCTCTGCTCAGTCAGCAGGACAAGAGGCGGGGCAACCAGACGGCCCTCTGCGGGGGAGGGGTCCAGACCCGAGAGGTGTACTGCGTGCAGGCCGAGGACAACCTCCTCTCGCGCTTGAACAGCCAGAAAGACAGAGAAGGTAAACTTTGTTTTCTTCTCAAAGACTCCCACATGCAGACCGAGCATGAGATCGCCCTGCAGGAATACATAACGCAGCCATTTAAGGCATGAATAGCCATATTTCTGTTCACTTTGTGGTTGACACCCGCTTTAGTGAACAGTAATCCGAAGTTTGATTGTAAAGAACATTTAAATCCAATTCCATCTTTTGTCAGTTCTGATTTACTTACAAGTCTCTTTAAATTTTCCAACTCTGACTCCAAGTCAAAACTTAGGGCGAGTAATTTATTATAAAAATAGAATAAAAATTCATCTTGTAAGTATACATGTAGAGTGTAAATATATATTATAAAGTCCAAATTGTCTTTTCTTTAGATAAGAAGTAAAACCTGCGTGTAAAAAACACCTATTGCTGTTTATAATTGGTTGAAAAATAAGTTAATTATGGTATTGAATGAATATTTCAATTGGAGTTTAAATGAAATAAATACAGAGTAAAACTACAGTAAAAAAAAAATCTTTAACCCAAAGGCATGACTTTTTTTTAAACCCTTTGATTTGACAGACATATCTTAGAATTTTTTTTGTTTAAATCTCAGTTTGGGGACCAGATGTGATAAGTGTGCAAAAGGATAAGTGAGTCCAAGATGGCCAGGGCTAAAAGTATATATTATTATATATTAATATTACTCTAAAATTCTAATCATTATCAGATCAAGTTTATATCAATTAGTTCTCTTCAGTCCACACATATATAAATATTTTTAAGCAATGCTGTAAGCAGACCCTCCTGCATTCCCTCTACTTGAGGGATAGCATGATTTCTATCTCTCATCCACTCGACAGTTAGCATGTATAAGTTGCCAACAGAGTTCCAAAAGTTGTGTAAGGTGGTGAGGATAGAAATAATGATACAAATTTTGGATTGAGAAAATGCTCACGGTCCTCATGAGGACCACAAACCAATAGTTGTAACATGATATGATATGGATTATAACTGAGTTTTAGAATCATAGGGGGATCATAGAAACAGGAACTTTCATAGAGGAGATGGCACTTGAGGTGAGTGATGACACACTCCACACACAGTTAAGTGGGTCAGGAATGCAAGAGGGAGTTTATTCCAGGCAGAGGGAACAGCCACATTACAGCACACCATTAGAGAAAAGCAAAAACGAAAAAGAAGCCTTGCCAATAGAGATGAGTATATTGTGTTTGGCAAGTTGTGGATATGATAGGATAGTATTTCCCAGCAAATATGTTGGATGGAAAAGGAAATGAATAAGGATAAAGACCCTGGTTGATATCAGCAGATGAAAGACCAAAAAAGGGAGAATATTCAGAGAAAAAATCTGATCAAGAATGACCAGAAAAGAAGGGAAAGAACCATGAAAACTGCGTGTTTTAAAAAACAAAAGAAGGGAGCGGGGCCCGGTGGTGCAGCAGTTAAGTTCTCATGTTCCGCTTCTCGGCGGCCCGGGGTCCACCAGTTTAGATCCCGGGTACGGACATGGCACTGCTTGGCAAAAGCCATGCCGCGATAGGCATCCCACATATATAGTAGAGGAAGGTGGACATGGATGTTAGCTCAGGGCCAGTCTTCCTCAGCAAAAAGAGAGGAGGATTGGCAGTAGTTAGCTTACGGCTAATCTTCCTCAAAAAAAAAAAATAATAATAAGTAAAATAAATTAAAAAATGAAAAAAAAAACAAAAGAAGAGATGGCTCCTGTGCCTCTCCCAAAAAGGAGTGACAGCAGGGACTAGTGATTCATGAAAAATAAGCACTGAAGTTTTGTTTTTGCAACTTGCCAAACTTAATTGTTTTGTATCCACTAACTTTACATAGCTTGTCAGCTCATTTAGGAATCTAGCCTGGGGGTACATTTTCCTGCTAATGGACCTTGAGGTTGTAGGGAGTAGCATAAAACATGCAATGTTAGTACACTAATATTTTCTTAGCCAATTTAATGGCTACGTTTTTAACACTCTTAGATGGATTTATTATAGCAGTCCTTTCAGAGTAGTATAATTTCATTGCTAGAGGTAGATCAGATTTTAGTTTCTGAATGTCAGTTATGTCCTTCCTGTAGGTTATTACTTTCAAAAGATCCTTCAGAATTCTGAATTGCAGCTGGATACTTTTTCAATCGTTTTGTCATGTAGTCCCTCTACTGCTGTAGCACCAAAAATAAAAGTCACAGAAAAAAAGCAAAACAAAAAGAGTATCATTCTTAAGATGTATCTGTTGGACTAAAGCAAATGCCAATGCAAAGATCAATAGATATGGAAATAATCAATTCGCCTAAAATTAATATTTATCATGTAAGTATGTAACATGACTAACTTAGGAATTTGTGTCCTTTTGTGTCAAATACCAAGAATACTACTAAGCCTCTTATAGTCTTTGCAAAAACAGTTGATTGTCCCTCTAAATTGCAGCTTTTTTTCCTCAGAACTCAGACTATGTGAGTTTTCCCCCAGAAGCACTTAACATTTCCCAAGAGGAAAGTTATTCAATATACCAGCGTCCCAAGAGTGACATGTGAAGACTGTAAATATGTGTGAATGGAGAACAATTAGACAGTGAGCTGTGAACATTGTTCATGGTCTGTCTTCCTTCAATAAATGTGAAAGAATGAAAGCTTGCTTTATAAAGGGAGGGAAAACTCTCAAAATAACTCTGTCAATCAATCCTAATAAGAAGGCACTGATCTCAAGAAATCTTGACTGTGTAGCCATGAGGAATTCAGATTGTACTTAATTTGAAGAACAAAGTCTACTGTGTTGTTTTTGCAGATTCACACTATGTGTGCTATAAATGTCTTGTTTTCACATGTAACCAAGCTATTAAAAATACCTTAACTCAAGATCAAATACTTTACCTCAAAAATAAAATTTCTTGATACAAAAATACTGAAAACAAGTGATACAGAATTCACAGAAACTTCCTTTATCATCTTGGCACATCATATTACACAGAGGAATGGTGATGACCATGTTAGCACAGGATAGAGCCACATTAAATCACTTTATTCATTGGTGTGTTCTCTACTGTTAACTGATTCACACCACATTGGGGCATAATAGTTCTCCTGCTTGGAGCTAATATATTTAATTTCTGGAAAATCAAAATATGTATTATTAAAGTAGTCACAACGTGTAATGTATGGTATTCACAACTTGGTATCTTATCTGTGTCAACTGAATTATATCATCAGAAAATTTATTAAGTTGGTAGCATCTATAGACAATAGGAAAAATATATCTACTTGATATTGGAGGTTATCCACATTTTATTCATGTATTGCTGTTGACCATAGGTAACCCTCTCAATCCTGTCGACCTTTCCTCTACAATATTCAGATAAGCAAAATTTTTATTATCATTTCTTTAAAAGAAAGGCTTGGCGTCAGTTCTCTGTTGAGAAAATTAGTAGTAAAACCCTTGACAAATTCTATTCAGCTGGCTGATCAGAATTCCAGTAAGCTATGAAGAACGTCCAGCTTGTGCTGGCGTGAAATCTACCCTTATCAGAATATGACAGGAAGAATCTTTGTCCATAGGGAGGTTTCAGCATAAGTCCTAGAAAGCTGATGAAAATGTTGCCGATCATTAAATGCATGAATGTGAATTGGTTTTTTCTAAGATTTCAAAGTGAAATGAAGGTAGAATTTATCTATAATAACTCAAGAAATTCTTCCATTTGACACAGATTGAACATGTTTTTAAATAAGGAAAACCAAAAGTATTGGTTATAAAACATCATGTAGCTTACAGTGATTTATTTTATAGGAAACTTAAGAACATTCATTTGTAGAAAACATATCAAATAAGCCACACTGAAATCTGGATAAGGTCTGTGGGATTTGAGGTTATAAAGAAAGACAGCCTGGCTAATGAGCCTGTATGATAACGTGGAATGAGATAAACCAGCAGAAAGGCTTGGAGGATCAGTGGAAAGATGGACAGAAGGAAGTATGATTGAACTGTGAATGGGTAGACAGAAGGATGAATAAAGAGCTCTTGTTTTCTCATGTTCGGCAAAGAAATAAGGAGAATAAAGTGGTCAACATCCCTAAGAGGAATGCAAATTCTTTATAATTGTAGTCTTTTATCCACAGTTTCCACAAACTAGCCCACTTCAGTCAAAGCTATGTGGGGAAAAAAAAAGGCTCTGCTTATGGTGCTGTTCCGCTGTTATCTCAGAAAGTGCATATCAGAGTATGTCGAAGTCTAGTCTGCCCCTTTCCTATCCATCCCTTTTGGAATAACGGGTAGGTGAGACTATTTTACAGGACATTTCAATCAGAAATGCACATCAGAGATTCTCCCTACATTCTCTGATACAATCCTTAAACCATCCAGGAAAGATAGTAGTTTACTTTTACTTTCTATTTTGCTAGAAGTAGATCAACCCTGTCCCATGAAATAGAAATGATTTCATGTTACTTGACTTTCTATAACATCATTATATGGGTATAAATTATGGGAAAACATAAAAAGGGTTTTAAATTTACTGACTTAAAAATGTCATAGGTTATCATAGTTATATAAAAAGATATGTAAAGTTTGGTTCTGAATGCTTTTGTTGAGATAAATTACTGTAGGTAGGAATACGTTTCATAATTTATGATATTTTTAAGCACACTATTTTGTGCTCTACTAATCTTGTAGTACATGAAAAGGGAACTAAATCACATGATGACTACATTTTGGAAATATAGTCTATAGTGATGCAGTGGGTTGCAAAAAGCACTGTAATATAATTATAGAATAATTAAAACATGGGAACTCCCTGAAGGAATCAGATCCTCCTTGGAAATCACTTCCCTGGATATTTTGCGAGAGAGAAGGACTGTTACCCTGTGAAATTTCTCTGTGATGAGTAGATTACAAAAAGAGAAGTGAGATGCCAAGAAGCTTCAGCCACTGGGATAGAAGCTAATAAAAACTTACATGCTGGGAATTAGATTAAGCTGGTCTGTGGTCTACCCTACAGGTAACTTTTAGGGGAAGAGCTGACTAATGAGATGTGAGAAAATATTCAACCAAAAAGGCAATCAAAGAAAAATATAATGAGGCAGCTCGGAAGTCATGTAAACATGAAAACAGTGCTTATAATACATTTGACTTAGTTGATGTTTAATAAACATTTGTTGGAGCCAGCCAATGGCATAATGGTTGTTTGCCTGCTCCCCTTTGGTGGCCTGGGGTTCACAGCTTCAGATCCTGGGCGTGGACCTACACACCGCTCATCAAACTGTGCTGTGGTGGCATCCCACATACAAAATAGAGGAAGATTGGCACAGGTGTTAGCTCAGAGACCATCTTCCTCACCAATAAATAAATAAATAAAGTTATTTGCTTGTTTACTCTCCTCTTTGTAAAATGGTACAATTTTCTTTTAATTTGTCTGAAAATTATCTCTTGAGTGTTTCAAATACATTCTCAAAAAAAAATTTCTATTTCAGCAATGGGCTATATTCACACACATCCTGCCTTTCACTTCTGAACAAATAACTATTCACACCTCTGACTTTTAATAGAGGAGACACGAGCTAGTTGTTAGATCAAATGGCAAAAGTCAAAATTCATGTGCTTTGTTTCAGTTAGGCCACTCATTTAAGAGAACATTTTTTGTATATCTATTTTCTATTTTCTAATTATAGTAGATGGCTTAAAAATCTTTTGAATTTTCATCTTAAGGCTACTTTCGAAAGAACCCCAGATAGATAATCAGGAAACTCGGTTTTCATTTCTGCTTGGCCTTGTATTCTTACGCACATTACTTAACTTTATTTGTCTAAAAATACCTATTTATAAAATACTCTTCTGTTCTATTTCCAGCAATATGGCAGATTATAATAGCTGAAAATCATCCTTTACAAAACACCTGGACGTGCAGGATACAATATTGTTTTAAATGCTTTTAAGAGGAGAACAGAGGTCTCCATTAACTAAATGATTCCTGAAAACAAACCAGGAAGTTTGAGCTGATACTTCCTGTGTCTGCCCTTGGGTGCACATGGTCTAGGAGGAGGGTTATATATTATCGGGACTTAGGAAGAGTGATGCTGACAAGGGGCATGATGTAAAACTTTTAGCCAGAGAAACCGAGTACAAGCAGAAATACTGCATTACTTCATCAACCTCAAATGATTATAGCATAAATGAGTGAGCAGAGAAATTCAACTTACCTATAGAGGGAGATGACAAGGAAGCAGGTCAGCCTCAGGTCAGAGCAAAAGCAAACCTCTCCTAAGAATTCCAGCTATGGGCTTGTCCTCATACTAGTTTAAATAGCAAATTTGTGGTACTTTCATGAGTCCAAAGACCACAAAGCTAAGAAATGAATATAAGAAATAGTGTCAGGCCAATGGTACTACAGGGGTGCCTGACATAAGCAAAAGCAAAACTGAAGAGCAGAATACCATAACCTAAGGCACAGGATTTCCCGATATAAACTGCACCATTCAAAATTGCCAACTACATGAGGAAAAATAATCCTTCATAAAGAGGATTTAAAATGCCTAGGAAATAGTAAAATTAGGCACAAGGTTGGAAATATTAGAAATAGCAGATAGAAAACATAAAATACATATACTAAAACTTAATAAAGATGTAAAGAAAAAAATTTTAAACATAAAGTATAATGTCACAATGAAAAAGACCAGATTTAAAAAAACAAAGCAGAAGTTCTAGAACTGAAGAATATTTGTACTGGAAATAAGTAAATGAGTAGATTAGATAGATTGAGCTAGACAGTTGTTAGTAAACTGAAGAAAAGCATAAGGAAATTATTCAAAATGCAACACTGAAAATAGAAGTTGAAAATAGAAGTGAGGATAATAGTCATGCAGAATTAAACAAGAAGGTTCAGAATGAGAGAATTAAGAGAAAAGATGAGAGAATTTTCTAGAATTGATAAAAGGCAAGAATGTACAGAACCAAGAAAAATAATTTCCAAGCAGGATAATAATATAGGCACACTTAGATACAATGTAGTGAGATTTGACTCATCAGCTACAAAGACTTGTTAAAAGGAATAGAGAGAGGGCAAAAATTCATTACAAAGGAATAAAAAAATTAACAGTGAAATTCTCAACAGCTCCAAAAAGAGCAAAATAACAAAAAATATGTATTAAAAGTACTTAGAGGAAAATAACTGTCAACTTAGAATTATTTATCCGTCTGCCTGTTATTAAAATCTGTGGGCCAAATTAAGACAGAAGTGATAGGTTACCTCTAATAAACCCTCACCAAGAGAACTCCTAAGTGATAATGTTTAAGGAGAAGGAAATTGTAGCCAGAAAGAGAAAAATTGAAGATGTGCAGAAAATTTGGTAAACCCCTGGGTAATCTAAATAAGTATAGATATGTATGAAGCAATACTAATAATTATCATAACTAAAACACTATGCAATTAGTTAATGAACAGTAATAATATAGGACAAGAAGAAACGATAAGGAATATAGTGTTTGGGAGAGAGTAGAGATGCTGAACATCCTTAGATATTCTTAAGTCATTATGCATGTTAAAAATTTAAAACTGATTATTAAAGTAAAAATACATAGCTTATTTTAATAACTTATTAATATATAACTGTGTAATTATATATTATAAGATAATATAATCAATCATTAATAAATAAACTATATATGTACTTTCCAATCCAACAGAGGAAAAAAAAGGAACTCAGTCAGTTTGATAAAAGATACTAAGTAAGAGGAAAAAATTCATTTTTTCTTACAGAGATGAACTAATTAACAAATAAAGAAGACTAGAAATATGACTTTAAAATGTCATTCAAAGGTTATTACAGAAAATTACTTTTTTTTAATTATTACTGCATCTATAAGACCAGCCAACTGTAGTATAAATGTTTACAGTGATCAAACTGAGTGTGGATTACTCAGTTGCATTCACCCCTGCTGATGAAAACATAAACACACTAACAGACCACACAGGAATTATTACATAGAGAAGATAGTAAAATTCGTTATGTATATATTGTTGTCTTGGACAAAGTCATCGATGATGTGCTGATAAAATATGTGAATGATGTTAAGCTAATAAGGGATAAATCATATTGAATAACAATTTTATAACACAAAAGGGTATTAATAGACTAGAAACAATGGAATTTCTCCAACAATGTGAAGTCTAATGAAATACTTACAAATACCTACACTTAAGTCTCAAATGCCCACCCTAAAAGAAAATAATGTAGTGGTGATGGTGATGATATGACGGTGACAATATTGATTGCATTTATTAAGGCACTATGTTAATTATTTGGTTGCTGCAAAGATTAAATGCTTAATGTGGAGAACAAAGAGTTGGAATCAATGACTTAATGTTAAACTCATTGTATGTCTAGTCTCCCAAATGTTACTCTTCTGCATATCAATCATAATCTGATTGAAATGCTACAAATTTGGATATCTCACTTGGTATTCCTTCATTCACCCAATAAATACTTATTGAACACAACGATTAGGTTACGTCACCGATGTAGATGTTGAAGATAGAATGTTTTAAAAAGCAGACTTGGGATGAGCCCAGTGGTGCAGTGGTTAAGTTTGCGAGTTCCACTTCAGCGGCCTGAGGTTCACAGGTTCAGACCCCGGGCACAAACCTATGCACCTCTTGTCAAGCTATGCTGTGGCAGGTGTCCCACATATAAAATAGAGGAAAATGGGCACGAATGTTAGCTGAGGGCTAATCTTCCTCAGCAAAAAGAGGATTGGTGGCAGATGTTAGCTCAGGGCTAGTCTTCCTCACTAAAAACTAAAAGCAGACTTGATCCCTGTCCTCAGGGATCTGATAGCCTAATAGTAGCCTTGTATCTACAGCCGCATTTCCTGGGGGTTCAGAATGACCCCTCACAAGGCTGACATGGAGAGACTACTACAGACATGCCAGTTTGGAGCTCTTCAGTTAAGCTCTGAGAGAACACTGCAGTCATCATCCATTCTCAATAAAGAACCTTCACCATTATTCATCAGGTGAATTATGTTTCTGGAAGGCACATATCCTCAAAATGTAGTTTAAGAATGACCCAGATGCTTTAAGAAAATGCAAAAATTCCTTCATGTTATCCACTGAGATTGCAATTCTGTAGGTCTGGATTGGGTGCAGAATCTCTGTCTTTTTTATAAGCACCATCATTGATTATAATCAGGAGTTGATTTTACCATAAAGCTAAAGAGAGTGCTTTTAGAAGCCCTTCCCAAAGCTTTAGCTGAGACTGGGCTGGGGGCAGAGAAATCCAGATTTTCTGAGCCCCAAAGCTTATACAATTTAGAAAACCCTCATTATTTAAAAAAGTAAAGGCAAAATTCCAAATACAAAATCACTAAAGTATCAGGGCCAGCCCAGTGGTGTAGTGGTTAAGTTCGCACGCTGTGCTTCGGTGGCCCAGGGTTTGCAGGTCCAGAAGCTGGGTGTGGACCTAGCACCGCTTGTCAAGCCATGCTGTGGCAGCTTCCCACATAAAATAGAGGAAGATTGACACAGACGTTAGCTCAGCGACAATCATCCTTAAGCAAAAAGAGGAAGATTGGCAACAGATGTTAGCTCAGGGCCAATCTTCCTCACACACACACACACACACACACAAGTCACTCAAGTCTCTGCCAGGATCTCCAAAGGGGCTTCTGCATGTGAAGGGCCCTGAATCTTAAGCTTCATGGGCTTTTCTGCCCCTAATAATAGCACAGACTTTTAGCCTCTGTTGGAGCCAAAGAGAATCATTACTTTAAGGTGAGAAACAAAAACACAGGCTTATGTGTCCTGAAAAGCCCTGTTTCCCGCAGTTCTGGAAGTGAGACAGGGGAGAATGGAGGGACTGGGAAAAGTCACTGTGTGTCTTCAGAAGTGAAGTAGAACTTGCAGTTCTAATATTGGTCTTATTTACACTCACTGAGCCCTAGTTTTAGGTCCCAGAGCTGCAAATCTTTAGAAAACTGTCATACCTTGCTCATAGTTAGCTAGGAAATTGCAGAGGAAGAACACCTAACACTCTCAGATACTGTTTCATCTTACTTCATACCTGTAACCCGAGATGGAAAGAAGCCATAGCTGTTAGTAAAGGACCTTCCATTAATGAAAGAAAGATGGTGGATAAAATGTCGCATAAGCTGACACTACCAAGTGATTATAGTACATGTGCCTTTTGTAACCCTTAAGCACTTATTTCATCGAGTCAGTTGTAGATGAATGATAGCACCAGAAGGAATTTGGAAATGAGCACTCAGGGATGTGCACTGGTGAATGAATAGCATTTTTTCAGAAGCACACTCCTGCTATCTAAGAATGTAAAAGAAATGGTTTGTGGCTGGCTGTTCCCTGCCTTGCTGATGATTGCTCAATAGGGAGTAGCTACTCTCACCAGTGTTAACAGAGGAGTACAAGCTACATTGTGGAACTCATTAATATTTATTCCTTCTAAAAGCAATGGGCAATAAAAAGGGAAATAGACCAAGGAGAATAGCAATGGGAAAAGGAAGCCATGACAACAGATTCATCTTGGAAAGGTTTCATTTATTGCACACAAAAATACACTCAAAATACAAGGATCCATATTATTATATTATTAGTCTGGAATCCACTAAAAATGCCTCTAATTGGGTGAATTCATTTATGGAAAAAAATTCTGTACTGAACACAATTTAAGAATTCAAAGTAGCCATCCATATTCTTTGTAATTATATACACTTGATGTACCTGCTTATAATTTCGCGTTTTCAATATTCAACAAAGCTACATGTTCTCAGTGTCAGTCTGTGCTCTGTCTATGGAGAACGTTCTCTAAGCCAAGGATCACCTGTCTGTTGCAACAGAGACCAGTGACGTCTTTGTTCCTTTTCTCTTGCTCTTCCTCTATTTTCTGCCTTGAAATGCCTTCAACCATTGTCCCAACTATCCAAATATCTTCTTCTATTTCAAATAATCTTTTTCACACTGTAAGACCGCAAGATCTTTCTTCACTCAAAGCCTACAGCCTTCTTATACTATATTACACAATTTACCATTTGATTACATATAATTCTATTTTTTTGCAATTACTTGATAAATATTCATGCTAATTCCCCAAGATTTTAAGCTTCTGAAGAAGGCATGGCTTTTTTCCTTGCCTGCTTTAGTATCATCTATCATTCTTACCAGAGGTCTGGGTACATTTGCCAATTGTATCATTTAGAACTATCTTTAAGAAAGATAAAGAAAGCCCTTCAGTTAGAGGACATTGACTTCCTAGACATCTAATTTATAGTGTTTCATTTCGAATTAATCTCTATGTCTCACTAACTTCATTCTTTTCTCCTTTGCTTTCCTTTGCTCTGCAAAGGCTTAATGAGATAATGTATGTAAAACACATCATAGCATAAGGCCTTGCCTTTATTATATGCCAAATGAATATTAATTGCTAATGTTTATGTGTTTACTTTTCTGGTTAAATTGAGAGAAAGGGAAGTATTTTTTAAATAGTAGTTTTACTCTAAACCTTTTGCCTATATGGTCGTACGTCACTTATCGACAGGAATACATTCCGAGAAATGTGTTGCTTAGGCGATTTTGTCATTGTGTGAACATCAGAGTGTACTTACACCAGTTTAGATGGTATGTATAGCCTGCTACATACCTAGGCTAGTTGGTACTAATCTTAAGGGACCAGCATTGTATATGTGGTCCATGATTGACCGAAATGGTGTTACGCCGCACATGACTGTAGTAAAGGCATAATTGTCTGCTGGCCTTGCTAGTTGAGAAACATAACAGAGGATGTATAATTCGTGGAGTCTCTTTACAATATATCCCCAAATCATGCCATGTACTTACATTATATGAAATTGCCTCTTTCTTGGAAAAAGTAGACTTTTTTTTGTATTATTCCAGAATAAAAAGAAATATAACTAATTTTACTTCTGTAGTTATGGAAGACAGAATAATTACAGCTTCCGTTTCTTTGTGACACTGAATCCTTGAGAAGTTTAAGCAGCACTCTGTTGACAAAGGATTCTGAAGGAGATTCTTTCAATAACTCTGGTATTGTTTGGTTGCCCTCGAAAGAACACTTTCATCATTGCTCAACCTAAGAATGCCACGCTGGTCCATCTGCCCCTTACATTACACAGGATTGCTGGGCATCTAACACCACATGGGTTAGGCAGCACTAGGCCTGCGAGACTTTAACTCTTCTTGTCAAATAAAATTAAAGAATAGATGCAGAAAAAAGAAATTTTAGAAAAGATTCTTATTGTTCTTACATGTTCTCAACTAGGTCTGATTAGAAAGCCTTGGATCAATTAAGTTCCTGCTTCATTAGAAATTCCGATAGTACTTTGAAAATAAAGTCATGTTTTTCACTAAGAAAGCTGATGATTTCTCACTGTCTTCCAAAAATCCATAGCAAGGGGATGAGCAAAGAAACTAATATATTGGGTTAGATAGTGTTTTCCATGACTAAATGGATAATTAGAGAATAATTTTCCCAGACATACTGAGATAATAAGTGACAGAGGACAGACTCAGAGCCAGTTTTTTTTCACTCCAAAGTCTAAACTCTATCCAGTCATCCCCCCCTGCCCTGTGAATTTGCTTCAGAGCAAATAACTGGGTACAGTAGCTGTCCACAACTTTATCAAAATCATCAGAAGTGCATTCTATTAAATTATCTGATGATATCTCTGTTGCAAAAATAAACAGATAAAAATGCCATGGAGATCTGCCTCTTATAACAGAAAATTGAAGGAAAAATAAGCATAATTTAAGCCCTTTTTAGGATTCAACTCAATTAAGAAGTTCATTCCCTGAGATGGTTCTATAAGGTCAACATGGAGTCTTGTCCATGGTTATTTGAACAAGTATTATGTTAACTCATATGAAATTGCTATTTTTTAGATCAGCGGCTTTTGATTAGTGGCAATTTCGTATGGTTCAACTGAATAGGTACCTTAACTATATTATGTCAAGTCACCTGGTATAAACTACTCTCTATCCCAGACTTTCCACTGTCAGAATCAAGCCCACAACTACTGGCTGTGAGTTGTAGTCACTGTTTCCATGTGAACAGTATGCATTTGTGCTGTATGTGGTGTGCTTTAGGGAAGATAATGATTGTCTTCTGTAAAAATATGTAGATTTCCCCATAGTAGATATTCTTTATGGGAAGATAACTCATATTGATGGCTTGAGACTGACTTGAATTCATCCAGCAGCTTTTGCTCTGTGCACAGTTAGAACAGAAATTTTGTTTATTCAGTGATATGATTTTTTAATACTTATCTATGTGCCACTTTGTTTTATGTAAATACATACAATAAAGGGAGATAAAGTGATTTTAAGGATAAATGGATGAGGAATATGGGGCAAAGGAAAAATGCTAGTAGAACGAGAAGATCGAGCCAACACTGAATATAATAAAGGTAACATACAACATGTGTGCCATAAGATTCTGTGACTTTGTTGAAGTAGAGCCACAAGTTTTGGCTCTAAGCCTGTAATAGCCAATACAAAAAGAATTAATTACGAAATTATGAAATTCACAGTGCCCATTAGACAATAGAAACCAGTTATAAAGGAAAAGCACAACAATTTCTGGTTTTAGGGTCAGAAAGAAAATTCACCAGCAGGCCTTATAAAGAGAACACTGTAACTATATTGAATTACAACCTCATTAACATCTTTACAATAAGCACCACAATGAATTTTATAGGGAAGCTTTTCCTTTAAGCAGTTTTCCTAAATGTAGGCCACTAGCATAAATATGAAAGTGTAACTCAGGAAGGCAAATCAGTGGAGGTTAATGTGATATGGTACAGATTTATAGGTCTCTGCTAAGCGAGATAACCCAGGGATAGAGTTCAGAATATCTAAATGAGTGGATGTACAGCTATTCCCTCAGGCAGTCCTCCTCAGAGCTTTGATAGATATTGAGAGGCAGCGAGTTCCCTTGTGTCCCCTGACACAAGGATCTGGAGTACTGCTATTCTGGTTCCTACTTAGGTGCAGTTAAATGCAGACACACATTTTCCAGCCATCATCTAAGTGAGGATAGGATTAGCATCCTTAAAAGAAAATCGAAAGGCTTGACAAAGACATAAACTTGAAGAAAATATTATCCCACTTCGAACAGGGGGATGAGTCTGGGCCTGACTAGATACAGGGCAAAGAAAAAGTTCAGGCACAGATAAAGGAAAAGCAAAGTTCCTTAAATCTATTCTGTAGCTCATAACTCAGCAAAAATCTGAAACAGATGCAAGGGAGACCCAGCTTTAACAATAATGCCATCTCTTAGAAGAAGCTATTTAACTTTCTGATATCTTATTCAAGATTAAATTATTTTCAATTATAAATCTATGGAACTAAATGAGTTAACTTGGAGTAATAATGATAATGATGAGGAGGATTAGGAAGATGATAGATAGATGCTTACTATATGTGAGACACTGTTCTGTTTACATTTATTTGCTTGTTAGGCCCTCATTACAAGCCTATGAAGTAAGTACTATTATTATATAATGTTGAGGTGCAGAGAAGTTGAATAATTTTATCAAGGCATGTAGCTAGTAAATAGCATAACCAGGATCATAAATCAAAAACTCTGGCTCTTTAAACTGTGCTCTTAACCCCTGTGCCATGGAGTTAGGGTTATTAATTGTAGGCCAATTTGATATTGGGCAAAAGTTACCTCTCCTCCAAGTGATACTGGTTTTAGAAAGTGTGCCTTTCTTTTAAATAGTAATTAGGACTCAGAGCCAATGGTCTATTAAGGTTATTCCTATTTAATGACAATAAATTATACATGTATGATAATGTCCATGTTTCTGTTTTCTATGGCAGGAAGTCGTTCATTGATTCATTTATTTAACCAGTATTTACTGAGTTCTTTCTATGTCTAGGCACTGTTTTAAGTGCTGAAGATAAAGAAGTGAACAGCACAGACAAGATTCCTGCTGTCACAGAGTTTCTATTTTAATGGAAAGAGATAGACTATAAGCAAAGAAGTAAAATAAATAAACAAGAAATTATCAGATAGCAATAAGTACTATGCAGAAGATTAAAATAGGGTGATGTGAGAAAGAATGACGGGTAGTGATATTATTTGAATCACCAGGGTATTGTTTGGCTTCCTAAAATTAGATATCTAGCCCCAAATTCTCCTCTGAGGAACAAACTCATGTATTGATTTTTCTATTGGCCATCTCCAGTCATAACACTCAAGTTTGCTTGTCTCCCCTCCACACTCTCTTGTAAAGGCAGAATAAATGGAAGTTTTAAACAGCATCAGAGTACATATATCTGAATAGTATAAGCTCCATCATCTGTTGAATAGATGTGTTAAACTAAATCCCTTAATGCTCCTTGGGGGAGGGGGAAAATCACTAACAGAATAGGCAACACGTAATAAGTGTTCAGTGAATATTTATTGAGTAAATGGATAAATGAACTTAGTAATAACCCTAAAGGGTTGATCTGTATGATTACTAACTGATTGTTACTCTGGCAAAATTTCTTTCTCTGATAGCCAGAGAGATGAACATTCTAAGATATGCATATTTAGAAATATATCACAAAACTGGGTAAGTAAATAGTTTAAATCATTAGAAAAGCAAACTTATTGTTAGGCTTCTGCTTCCAGCCATAACTGAGTAACTGGAATACTCTTAATAAGAATAACTATAAAATTGGACGAAATATACAAAGCAACTGTTTTTAGGCATTAAACCACAAGCAGGAGAAGACTGCAAACACAACTGTGAGGTGATGAAACACCTCAGTCTTCTACTGGAGGCTCTTTCCTAACACAGAGCAGGAAAGTGAAGGCAAGCATAGCATCAGGTTTTGCTGAACTAAGGAGTCAGAAATCTAAGCTCCAGGCTGCTGAAGTGACTGGAAATTTCAGGGCAGGGTACAGAGAAAGGAGATAAAAAGCTACTCCATATGCAAAGAAGTAGAATAAAGAGACCTACTCTCAAAAAAAAGCAGTCAGTAGAAATATACTTTGAGAGGCCCAGATATTAGTATTAGCAGACAAGGACTTTAAGAAACTATTATACATTGGTTCAAAGACTTAAAGGAAAAGATTGTCTTGGGAGTGAACAGATGGGAGTGAGAGGAGAAAAATAGAATATAAGAATGTAAAAATCTGCAATAAAAAATCCACTCAGTGGGCTTAACAAATGGATATTGCAAAAGAAAGGCTAAGTGATCTTGAAGACAGATCAATAGAAGTTATTGGATCTGTGTAGAAGAAAGGATTATTGATCTTGAAGACAGATCAATAGAAATTATTTGATCTGCGTAGAAGAAAGGGTTATTGATCTTGAAGACAGATCAATAGAAATAATCGGATCTGAAGACCAGAGAGAAAGAAGATTGAGGGGACAAAAAGTGAAGAGAAACTCAGTGAGTGGCAAAATAATATCAAGATGTCTTTGTATTAATATTACAGAAACAGAAAAGGGAGAGTGATTTGACAGAAAGCATATTTGAAGAAAGAATAGTCAAAAATTTCTCAAATTTGTTGAAAGAGAAACCATCAACTTTCAAATCTAAGAAGCTCAGCAAACCCCAAGCAGGATAAATACAAAGAGAACAATAACAAAAATATATTATACTCAAATTGCTGAACACCAAATACAAAGAGAAAATTCTTAAAGCAGCCGGAGGGAAAAACACACGATATGTACATGTGAAGAAAGATAACAGATGAGTTTCAAAATCTCATCAGAGACAATGAAGACCATAAAACAATGAAACAATGTCTTCATTGAAAGAAAATTGTCAAATTTCTATATTCAGTGAAAATACCCTTCAACACTGAATATGACAAACTGACATCTTCAGAGAAATGAAAGCTGAGAGAATTCATTACCAAGCAGTTGAGTATAGATTATAGAGATAGAATTCTTGAGTCGTGTGATCTTGGATAGATTATTTAACTTCTCTGTGAGCCTGTTTCCTTCTCTAGAAAATGGGGATAATAAAATTTGTGAAAATTTAAAAAGAGAGAATCCATGTCCTGCACTTAGAACCATGCCAGGCATATAATAAGGTCTCAGTAAATCTGATCCAAAATATGAAGTAGGGCCCATGATTTAGAATAAATTTTCCTTCGACTTTTTGTGTGCAATTCAACAGTGGTGCTGTGCGGGAAAAAGCATTCCCACAATTATAGCTTAGACCTGGGGAACTGAGTAGATGCCTTCAGGCCCCAGTTTTCTATCTTGCCCCAGAATACCATCCTAATTTTCTTTTGGGTGATAGATAAGGGATCTCTGGAGCCTCCACCATTTCCTCATTTGCAGAGAGCTTTTATCCAGTGGAACCAAAACCCACAGTCTCAAAGAAATACCAGCTTCTGTTCTCATATTTGTGGCTTCTCAGGTGTATTTGGTGCAGCTGGACTAATATCAGTCTCCACAAATGAGTGCAGCCTCCCTACCAAAATGCAGCTGAGCCCATTGGGAAACTCCCTTGACCTGAGAAAAGAGCTGAGAAAAGCCACAGCCAAGAAGGTCATTTGATGAATTCATCAAGAATGGAGACAGAAATCGTCTTGACATAAGAACACAAGAACCAAGCAAGATACATATGAAACCAGATCCCTAATTTTGGATCCAGCTCAAAATAGCCTCTCAAGGGTTCTTTTCAGGTTGTAAGCCACCTGGTCCCTCATCAAGGTGAAGCCAGAGGCTCACAGCCCTCCACCTGCCACGCCTTTGCCTACAGTCCCTCCTCGCTTGAGTTGTAGTGCTGAAATTTTTTTCCTCTGCATTCAGTGATTCTTTCTGTCAGACTTAGTGGATTTTAAAACATGTAGCTCTTCATGTGTACTTTGAATGATGCGTAATATTAAAAAACAAATCCATTTCATTTTTGAGCAATACTTGAAAACACTCAGAGACACTCTGGGGATAAACAGAAGGTCAGCAGAGTGAAAGGAGAAGACCCTACTCCACATACATTGTTGTATGTTCTCTCATTTTTGCTGTTCAAAGGAAAAAAATCTGAAATATATGAGAACAGGAAACTTAATAATAGGAGAGATTGGGAGTAGAGTTTTTAAATTGCAAAAAAAGGTTTATAGAAAAATTAATGAGGTAATAAATACGATGCTTAAAATACCATTAAAATAAAAAATGAAAAAGATAAGAAAATAGATAAGATTCTGAATAAGTAGGCTAGAAGTAAGCAAAAACATAAATGTAAAGACATAAAGCTGAGATTAAAATGTTAAAATCTGAGATAAGATGTAAGGGGCTCTTTAATAATTAATAAAAATTCAAATCAAAATGTATTAAAGACTTGAACACAAAAGCTAAAACCATAAAACTCCTAGAAGAAAACATAGGAGTAAGCTCCTTGACATTGGTCTTTGCAGTGATTTTTTGGATTTGACACTAAAAGCAAATGCAACAAAAGCAAAAATAGACAAGTGGGGCTACATCAAACTAAAAAGCTTCTGCACAGCAAAGGAAACTGTCAACAGAATGAAAAGGCAACCTGTGGAATGGGAGAAACTATTTGAAAACCACACATCTGATAAGGGGTTAATATCCAAAATATATAAGCCAACTTGCATTAGGGATCTTTCCTGGTCAGAGCCTTCTCCTTTCTGCCAGAATTTTATCCCTTTTCCCTAGGATGCAGTTTATCAGTCCACAAAAGTGAGTCAGGGAGATCCCCAGTATCAAACCTCCAGAAGGATTTGCTAGGGAAGTTTGAGATCTACAAGGGCAGATGTTTTAGAACATCCAGTATCATTCTTCCAAGTGATCTTATTTAGAAGAATATAGTGAATGCTTAAGGAAAGTGTTCAAACTCAGTTTATATGCTGCCATAAGTAAAAATGTGGACTTAGGCTTACAAAAATGTCCAGCAACAAATATATCACCAATAGAAAAAATAAAATACCATTGGGGAAATCATTCTTAATATTCTAATGGCCAAAGACAATAGCAAGCAATTCTTTACCAGAGTGCAGGTAGCTCTGTTCTAGAATGTGCTTAACATTTTCTAAAAGCTAAGCAATGAGTGCCACAGTACTACGGAGTCCTGTGATCCAGCATCGCTGTGTTTCTCAAAGGGTGGTCTGAGCATTCCTTGCATCAAAATCAGCTAAAGTACCTGTTAAAAATGCATTTTCCTGGGGCTGGCCCCGTGGCCGAGTGGTTAAGTTCGCGCGCTCCGCTGCAGGCGGCCCAGTGTTTCGACGGTTCGAATCCTGGGCGCGGACATGGCACTGCTCGTCAGACCACGCTGAGGCAGCGTCCCACATGCCACAACTAGAGGAACCCACAACGAAGAATACGCAACTATGTACCAGGGGGCTTTGGGGAGAAAAAGGAAAAAATAAAGTCTTTAAAAAAAATGCATTTTCCTAGGTTATTCCTAGTTTTCAGTCCAAATGTAGTGAATCAGAATTTCTGGGGATGGTACTCAGGAGTCTGCTTCCTTTAAACAACCCCTCTGATCACTCCCACCACAACCACTGCCCCCCAGTAATTGTTGCATGCACTGAAAATTGGAAAGTCACTGTTGTAAGGTTAAGCATGGATCGTGAAAATCATGATTTCTGCACTGCAGACTCAGAAATCAGTAGCTTTGTCACATTCCAGACAGCTCTAATGCTACATGATGACATTTTCCAACAGGTAATGTCATGACTCAGCCACGTTTGACCTTTTGTGTTTGTTTTTAAGAAACACTTGCTGGAGTTTAAATAACCCAGAAATTTTAGTGCTATTTTTTTTCAAGGAGTTGTAACATGGATTTCATGTGTCTTACCATGAATGGGGTGAATATTAGCAGCCTTCATGTTACTGCCTAACAAAGGGGGAACCCAGATGTGTCAGAAACTCTGTTGTTTAAATGTCAAACCCAGCAGTTTAGTCTAGACCCGCCAGTTCATGTGGCAGCTGCCGGGGTGGTCGGATTAACTGGAGGTGGAGCAGAGCAGGGCAGGAAGAATTGGGGGGATTTCCATCAACTGGAATGTTGTGTAGAGCACGGGACCCTTATCTTCAGAAAACAGGTGTGAGAAAACAGACTTATCACAGTCTAAAAGGTCAAGAACAAGGAGAAACGATGCAATGACAACTAAGGGCTCAATATCGGTTGCTTGGACCAAAATCTTTGGAGCCATTCTTTATTCTTCTGTCTCCCCCTCCAACAACCAGTTCCTCAGGAAATTCTTCTGCCTCTGCCTTTAATATTTATCTGACCACTTCACCTCCACCATCACCCCCTGGTCCGAACCACTACCTCTTGTTGTAGTTTGGGAATTGCTTCCTGACAGGTGTCCTTGTGTCCTTAGTCCCCCCACAATCCACTCTCCACACAGCAGCAGAGCTGTCATTTTAAATCTTAAGTCAGGCTATGTCACTCTTCTGCTCAAAGTCCTACATCTGTAGTGCAGTTCACTCCGAGTAAAAGCCAGTCTGCCTCTTCTGCCCTTGGTCACCCTGACCCCATCTCCGACTCCTCGGCCTCTTGCTCCTTTCTCTCCGACCACTCAGGCCTCCTTTACAGGCTCTGGGACACACCTTCTGCCTGGAATGCTCTTCCCCTAGACATGTGCTTAGCTAACTGCATCCCCTCCTGCCAGCCTTGCTCTAATGTCTCTTTCTCAAAGATGTGATCGCTGTATTTAAAATCGCAACCCACCTCTCCCACACACACTCCCAGACCCCTTCCTCTGCTTTCCTTTTCTTCATAGCACTTTTTGACTTATACCATACTATGCCATTTAGTAGTTTATTAAACTTCTTGTTAATTTTCTGTTTCCCCATCCCCTTGATGAGAATGCCAGCTGCAAGAAAGCAGGCACCTTTATCTATTTTGCTCTCTACTAAATCCTAAGCACCCAGTGTATCTCAGTATGTGTCTGGTACATAGTATGTGATTAATAAACATTTATTGAGTAAATTAATTAAGTACTTATTCACAAGGTGAACCCTGACAAAGTGTATGGCGAAATATAGGAATAATTACAAAGGGTTAAATAGAGAAAAATAACTAGAATAAGAACCAGATCTAAGATAGGTAAAAGTAACTTGGTGGGCCAGGAAATCTGAGTGGGCCTGGAACCAAGAAACTCATTATGACAAAGTTTTATTTGCAGGTGATAAGTAGTTTTGAGATTGCAGTTCAAGGCTGCCCACAAATCATGCTTTTGACCTTTGCCTCAGTGTTCCGGGTTGTATTTTGTTTTTTAACTCCAAGACATTAGAAGGAAAAGACGTAAAACTCCTCCAAGCCTTTTGGCAAAGTTCATCTTCTATCCATGCAATGATCAGGAAATGAGACTCTATACTTAGAATTATATAAATGAAGAATTTGAGAAAAGAATGGAAAATTTCAGGAAAAACAGAAAATCTCATACTGGGGATGCTTATCTCTATTTGCTTCTAAATAAGCTGTGGTCAGACAGTAATAGGGGCAGCAACCTGCTATGAAGAAACTTGAGTGAGTACAAGGTTAGCATAGGTTTTTTTTCCAGAAGAAAAACAGGAAAAAGTTGATAAAATATGCTGGTGAATATGTTTTACACACTGGATTATACTTAAGTCATTATTCATAAATTCTTTCTTTCTTCAGTACCCCATCAATTTAGTATTATGGACTGAATTGTGTTCCCCCAAAATTCGTATGTTGAAGCCCTAACCCTCAGTGTGACTTTTTTTGGAGATAGGGTCTTGTGTAATTAAGGTGAAGTGAGGTCACACGGGTGGGGCCCTAATCCAATAGGAGTAGTATCTTTATAAGCAGAGGAGGGAAGCAGGGATGCATGCACACAGGGAAGAGGCCAAGTGAGGATACAGTGAGAAGACAGCCAGAGAGATCTCAGAGGAACCAAACCTACTGGCACCTTGATCTTGGACTTCCAGCATCTAGAACTGTGAGAAAATACATTTTGGTTGTTCGAGCCACCTAGTCGGTGATATTTTGTTATGGCAGCCCCAGCAGACTAATACACTTTGTCATCAAAATAATTATATTTGGAGGAAGGTTCTCTGTCATTATATTCTGGAAAACATACAAGTTCAAAACTGCTTATTTTAATTTATAATATCTATTAATGCTATTTTCCTAGTTGGGGACATTACAAATGGGAATTTGAGTCAATAATGTTGTGTTGGAAGATTTCAGTGTAAGTTTTACGTAGACTAATTCTACAACATGTCCTGTTTTTTAAAAAAAGGAAAAAAAAATCAACCCCATATTTGAAGTGTTGTAACAGATGGTACCTCTCTGGAGTAGGAGAATGATATCCTCATCAAGCTGTGGATACAGTTTGTGAAATTTAAATCCTAACAATGATTGGCATTGTTATGAAGATGCATATTTTGAAAATCCCACATATTTTTAAATGTTCTTGAATGAATCAGGGTCAGCAGAGAAGTTATCTGACATATGTTTGTTCCTATAAATGCTTAAAAGGATGGCATAGTTCTATTTTACTCGAGTCAAGACATGAGGACAGTTATTTTCTAGCCAATACGGCATTGTGAGCATAGGCATATGGACCCCTGTCTCTAATTCCCTAAATGACCAGTGGAATATCCAAATAGGGAAACCTGCATCAGTTCTGGAAACAAGGAGAAAGCCCATCCACAGGCTAGACCCTTAGAAAAGTTTCTGTTTGCTAAGGTGGTATGATATAAGAAGGAAGGAAAGGAGGCACTGAGATTGAGTAGAATTTCTGAGAGAAGTAGGAAGGGGCCCTGACAGGATTCTCCCTGGCACACCGGCTCAGCAAAGTGAGGGCTGAAGGGCCATCTGGTGCCCTCCTAACTCTGCCGACCGGCAGCGTTCAGACAGCAGGCCAGCTTCAGTGTAGGCTGAGTCCCTTAGAGAGAGGAGATGGCTCTCTGGGAAGTCTGTCCATATCAATTACAACACTGTTAGTGTTCATGTGCTGGTTCCTTCCCCACCATCAATCTCCTCAACACCCATATTGAGGAAGTTAAAACTAGAAGATATAGTTGAGGAGAAGAGAAAGAGGAATTACTGTCTCCTAGATTTAATGTGGACCTAAATATCCTTTTTTGAATCCTTTTAAATATCTGACTTTATGAATCCTTTTAAATATCTGAATTTATGAAGTATATCCAGCATAACTTCCGCTTGCCTGTAAACAAAAATAGAGCAAAGCTAGACCTCCTATGACACTAAAAGAATAAACAAACAGAAAAATCAAGAGGCCTATGTAAAAATACCACCATTCCAATCACAAAGAACATTCAAACAGCTTAGCCCTAAAATAGCCTACTGTAAGAAAAAAACATTAAAACGAAGTTTATGACCTGAGTTAGATATTTTGATTTGTGACCACGACACAATTCAAGAAGCTATCTGAGCAACAAGCACAAGCAAGCATCAAGAGGAAGGAAGCAAGCTGTGATCAAGCAGGATGGCCTGGGGATGAAAATCGTGGCTATCAGTTCATGAACTGCATGGAAGCAATGATGACCCCACTGGATACTGAAGATATTATGATGTAGAAAATGAACTCAAAGACTATCATGCATACTTCCTAAAATAAACTGTATAGTGTCTTGGGTTAAAAGAATAAAAGATTAATCAAAAACAATAGCTCACTAATGAGTTAATCATAGCCAGAAAGGTCTGGCAGTGAACTTTGAAGTACATTAAATGCCAAGAGATAAATCTCAATCATTGTTTTAAATATGGTTACAAAATTGATGAAAGAATAAGTGTATTATCTTGAAAACAATACCCGATATTATTTAAAAGAACATGATAGATTTTATATCCCCATTAAATATACTAGCTTGAGAAAGACAAGAGAAAAGAAATTTCTGTCAATAAAGTTTAGTGCAAGAACATCTTCAAAAAGCTTTAAGCAATCACTGATACACATAGAATTTGATTAATTTTTAGAATAAAGTTTTCTTTATTTGTTTAACTTCAATTTTGGGGAGTGAATTTATAGAACCTTTAGCTGACATGTAAGTGGGTGTTGAGTAAACCATCAATAGAACCTTCTTAGAATTAGAACTACTTTGGTTAAATATCCCTTAAATGCTACCAGACATTTGTGATAATTGAGGAAAAAAAACAAATTAAAAGTCATGATTGCCGTTGCCGTTGATCCTATAGCACCCTTTGGCATATAGTTCCTAACACAATAGCAGGACATTGCACAGAGTAGGCATTTAATGTTTACTTTAACTGACTGAACAACAAAATAAGAAAAGAAAAGAAAGCCATTTGTAAATGATTTTATTTTTACATCTTTGGAATCTCTTTTGTTATCAGGCACCATTGTACTTAATAATAACGTATGATCAGTTCCCAAACAGAAATTAGGATTTAAATCTGGGAGAATTTCCTTGTAATTGTGAGTTAGCAATCAAATAAGCTTGTTTAACAACAACAAAAATACTATTTCAAGAAAAAGGTAGATTTTCAGGTAAGACAATCGAAAATGAATAGAATATCAGGAGATTTTGAGTGCCTAAAATGCTCAGCTGTTTTGCTAAGTGGATGAATGAATTATTAAACTTATTGCATTTTCTCAACCTTTGAACCCTAATATATCTTTTGAATGAGTACGGAAAAGGCATATCATTTTACAAACAGATCTGAAGTAGGCTCAGTGTGAGAGCTCTGATTTAAACTATTTTGAGAATCCAAATGTATATTTTCATGATAAAAAGAGTTAAACACATGAATACACGTAGTATATTTTTAGGCATTAGAACAAAAATTATTTAGTTTAAAAAATCAATATTAAAAATGGGTGAAAATCTAAATTATTTCTCATTAAAATACTGAGGATTTATTTTCCAGATGATTATCTCTCACAGTTCCTGTTGGCATCCCCCACGACAATAACCAAATCGACTTTTAAAATTTATTATGTGTTCTAGTCAAGCCACCCTTTGCATTATAGACTTCTTGGAGTTGGGGTAAGAAATGGGGGAAGAATTGGCTTCTAATTGTCATATCATAGTAGCATAGCAGAGTGGATAAGAGTGTGGTCTCTAAAGTCAAATCACAACTGCCACTAATTAATTATGTGGCCTTGGGCAAGTTACTTAATCTCTCTGTGCCTGAGTTTCCTTGTCTTTAAATTTAAGATTACAGTTGTACCTACTTCATGAGATTGCTGTGAAGATTAAAATAATTTATTTAATAAATTCAATATAAATATTTCCTATTGTTATTTTCAGTGTAAGTGCGGAACATCTCACATTAATAATAATTTAATTGACAGCCAGTTTTTGATATCTGGTAGAATGAAAATTTAGTTTCTTTTCCCAACTGGAACACAAAAGTCACAATAATTTTCACTGATAGACCACCAGGGTTGATGTTGGACGATCTTAATAGTCTCATTATATTATTATGTTAATGTGATACACTTTAATAACCCCCATTAATTGTATTTTAATCCATTATGATTTATTCCAAATGTATTTGCAGATGTGTGTGTATCTATGCATTTCTGTAGACATTACATATTATTGAAGTCCCCTCACATATCCTCTGAGATCACATGGAATAGTAGTTCAAGTGGCACACTGAAGATTATGGAGCCAAACTGCCTGGATGTGAATCCAAAATCTACAACGTCCTCGCTATGTGACTTTGGGAAAGTTACTCGACTTCTCCATACTTAGTATCCCCATATGAGGATAATTGTCCCCCCCTCAAATTGGGATAATTGAAATACCTACCCCATGGAGTTTTGTGAGAATTAAATGAATTAATATTTGTTAAGTACTTGGAATACCATAACATTGCCTGCACATGGTAAATACCAATAAACATTTGTTAGTAAGTAAGTCACATCTGCTCCATCCACAAGTGGAATTCTTGTTCTATGTTCAACTGTCCTTGCTTTTCTTCCTTTTCTTTCTATATTTGACTTGTCCTTGCTCTTCAGCCAAAGACCATCAGGAACACATCTGTATTGAACAGTTGGGTTTATTACAGGGAGGGAGAACACCCAGCAGGGGCAACTGTGAGCATCCCAGTCAGAGTGTCAAGAAGGACTTGTTGTAGGATTTGAGCGTCAGTTAGGTGTTCTTTTAGGAGGGTTCTAATAAGCGGGCTCTGCCCTGGATTGAATGCTATAAGGAAGCAAGGATAATTCTGTGACCAAGTATCTTAATAAACTTTATTTATTAAGATAAATAAGAGGAAAGACTAAAGGGAGACTAAACCTAGAATTGGTAAAGAAGCAGAACTCAATCATATTTTCTGGAAGAAGGGATAATATTTGATAATTTGTGTGGTTCTCACAGTGACCTTATTTTTACTTAGACAAATTATGAAGTAGTCTTATTTTTTGTTTCACTCTATCATTGTATAGAATGACATTGTCTGATTTGATGCTCTGTGAAACTGTATACGCCAGCAGGAGAAAACCATGGCACAGCTCAGAGTGCCAGGCCAGCTACTAAAAACACCCAGGCCTAGCTGAAAGTATCAGGCTCGGACAATAGTGGCCACTTTCCCAGACTTACATGTTTATCTCCAAACATGATGATATTGCTAGTTTTTTAAAACTTTATATAGGTAGTATACTTCAGTATATATATATTCTTCTTTGACTTACTTTCTTCACTGATATATTTGTGGGTTTCATCATTTTGATGATGATTTCTACCTTTCTATAGCATTACATATTATTGATATCCGTAATTTAATAGCCATTCCTTTTTTGTTGGACCCCGAGTTATTTCTAGATATTTGCAGTTATAAACAATGTTTCAATGACAGTTCTTGTAAATATCTCCTGAGGTAAATATCTGATAGTTTTTCCAGGCTATATACCTAGGAGTATGTGTGTCTTCAACCATGCTAGAAAATTCCAAGTTTTTCCCAAAATGGTCAAAATAACTTACTTAGATTTGCACCAGCCATGCTTAACACTTCTGGCTACTTCCCATCTTCTCCAGTGCATGGTATTGCCAAACTTTTAAATTTTTGAAAAACTAGGGGATTTAAAATGTCATTTTAGATTTTATCTTTTTATTCAGTATGATCATCTCTGGCTTTCAGTGGTTTAATATTTTGCATTCATTTCTTCCATCTTGTTTTGTTCTCTTTGTTCCTCTTTTTCTGTTTCTTTGATTCTCCTTTCTTCCCTTCCTTTGAATTTATTGCAACATTTTTGTTATTATTACATTGTTTTCCTTGGTTCAGAAGTTATACATCCTTTTCCTATTTATATAAAGAGATTACCTTAAAATGTTAAGGTCCAGACCCAAAGGAACAGTCTATAATTAATATATTTACTTCCTAAGCGTTTTAGACTATTTTAGCTCTAATTATCCTTCATCAAGTTACATATTTGTGTGTCTTCTATTTTAGTTCTATCTTGTTCTTTATGACTCTCTATTCGTTTTCTGTTGCTACCATAACACATCACCACAGACTGGACACCTTGTCTCACAGTTCTGTAAGTCAGAGATCTGACCTGGGTCTGGCCAGGCGGGAGTCACGGGGTCAGCAGAGCCGCATTCTTTCAGGAGGCTCGAGGGGAGGACCTGCTTCCCTGCTCATCTGTATTGTTGGCAGAATTCAGTTCCTTGCATCTGGTGGACTGAGATCTTCATTTCCTTGCTGCTTGTCAGCTGGGGTCTGTTCTCAACTTCTAGGGTCCACCCACATTCCTTGGCCTTTCTTACCTGCTTCCTCTAAAGCCAGCAGTGGCAAATTAAGTACCTCTCATGCTTTGAATCTCTCCTCCTCCTCTTTCTGCCTCATCTTCCTGACCCAGCTGGGAAAGGTTCTCTGCTTTTAAGGACTCATGTGATCAGATTGGGCCCACCTAGATAATCCAGGGTAATTTCTCCATCTCAAGATTTGAACCCTGAATCACATCTGCAAAGTCCTTTTTGCCACGTAAGATATTCACAAATTCCAAGGTTAAGGCCTGAAATCTTTGGGGGACCATTATTCTGCCCACCACACCCTCCTATTTAGTCATAATTATGCTTTCACAGTCCATGTTTACTTTTACTTGCATTTAATATTTTCTTTGAACACCATTCCATCTGGCATCTGAGACCCTGCTTTTTTGGCCCACTTTCCTTTTTATGAGAAATAAATTCTTTAGAAATTCCTTAATGATGGTCTATTACAGTTAAACTCTAATTTTCTGTGCGGAAATGCTTTCCTTTGCCCCTGATAATTAAAGACCTCTGGATATGCAATTCTAGTTCCCCCTCCAGGCCATTAAAACTGAAAGTTCTGAGACCTAAGATCAGTGGTGCCCCAAGAAAGAGGCCAGCTTTAGGACTCTAGTACCATACCAGAGTCATGCTGTGAATCTTGGAGTCCTTTGAGGATTTTCCTTTCTTGTGATCCCAGTTATAAAATTCAAAGGTTTTGTTTAAAAAATAACATATGGGCTTCTGCTTCCAGGAAGATAGAGGGGATGTGATTTTCCCTAATTCCCTTGCTACATTAAAAAAAAAATCCTGGACATTATATAGTAAACAAACCATAGGACAACTCTGAAATCTGGAGAGAAGAAGGCAGACAAGCTAGAGATCTCAAGAACCAAGAAACAACCAGGTGATGAGTTCCTTGGTTTTCTTCTTGCCTCCCATATCTCAGACTTGGAGCAAAAGAAACCAGCAATCCAGAAACGCCTGTGGGTGCAGATAAAACAAAAACCCTAACAAATGCCTGTCAGGCGATGTTATAATTTGCCTCTAATGCAATATAAAAATTAAAATCTATTCTGTATTTAGAAAAAAATAAACTTGTAAGAGGAAAAAATACACAGAGTGGTAAGTGGATTAAAAAATATGATCCAACTATACGTGTTCTACAAGAAACCCACTTCAAATATAACAATATACCCAGATTGGAAGTAAAGAATAGAGAACAATATATCATGAAAATGTTATTCAAAGGAAAGCAGGAGTGGCTATATTAATATCAGATAAATTAGACATCACAGCAAAGGAAATTGCCAGAAACAGAGAAGGACATTATATAATAATAAAAGGGTTAGTTCACCAAGAAGACAAAGAAATCCTGAATCTGTAGCAGTAAGCAACATGCTGCAAAATATATGAACAAAAACGGGTAGAACTGAAAGGAGAAATAGACAAATGCACAATTAACGTCAGAGACAACAACACCCTACTCCCAACACTGGATAGAAGAACTAGGCAGAAGATAAGCAAGGATATAGAACTCAACACCACCATCAGCAACAGACTCCAAAAGACATTTATAGAACACTCCATCCAACAGCAACAGAATACACCTTCTTCTCAAGTATCCGTATACCAAGATGGACCATACCCTGATCCATAAAACAAACCCCAACAAATTCAAAAAAATTTAAATCATACGAAGTGTGTTCTTTGAGCACAATAGAATCACGATAACAGTAAAGTCTCCTACCTCTAAATAATCCATGTGTGAAAGAGGAATTCTCAAGGAAAATCAAAATACTTTTAACTGAATGAAAGTAAAAATGCAACATATGGAAATCTGTGAGACACAGTTAAAGCAGTGCTGAGATAGAAGTTGATAACACTAAATGCTTACATGAGAAAAGAGGATAAGACACAAATCAATCATCTCACCTCCCACTTCAAGAACCAAGAAAAAAGATAACAAAATAAGCTGAAAGCCAGCAGAAGGAAGGAAATAATAAAAATAAGAACAGATATCAATGAAATTGAAAACAGAAAAGCTTTGGAGAGTATCTGTGAAACAAAGAGCTGGTTCTTTGAACAGACTATTAAAATTGAAACCTCTAGGAACACTGATAAAAAAAGGGAAAAGAGACAGATCAACGACATTGGGAATAAAACAGGGGAAGGGAAGCCGTAAACAACTGTACACATATCAGTTTGATAACTTAGACTAAATGGAAGGACTTAAAAAGAAAAAAACACACAACATACTACAACTTGTCCAATGTGAAATAGATCATTTCTATCCAGAAAATAGAAGAGAGAAAAAAGACACAGGCAGTACAAGAAAAAGAAAATGACAGACCAAAATCCTTCAAAAATATAGATACAAAAATCCTTAACAAAATACTAACAAATAGAATTCAGCAATACATAAAAAGAACTGAAGACTAAGATGAAGTGTGGTTTATTAAGTGATGCAAAGCTGGTTCAGTATTGGAAAATCAATATAATTCACCAAACTAACAGGCTAAAGAAGAAAAATCACATGATAGTATCAATCCATGGAGAAAAAGCATTTGACAAAATTCAACACCTATTCCTAATAAAAACTCTCAGAAAGGTAAGAATAGAGAGAAACATCCTCAACTTGATAAAGAGCATTTACAAAAGCCTACAGCTAACATTATCTTTAATGGTGAGAGACTAAATTCTTTCCCCCTAAGATTAGCGATGAAGTGGCTGCAGGCAATCCTTGACTTGTAGCTGCATCACTCCAGTCTTTCTCTCCGTCATTGCTGGGGCTCCTTCTCTATATGTCTTCACATGGCCTTCTTACAAGGACACCAATCACTGGATGTAGGGCTCAATCTAAACCAGTAGGACCTCATCAACGAGTTACATTTGCAATGACCCTATTTCCAAAAAAGGTCATATTCTGAGGTTCCTTTAGATATAAATTTGGGGGGGACACTATTCAACCCAGTACATGTACCCTGACTGTATCAATGTCAGTATTCTGGTTGTGATATTCTACTATAGTTTTGTAAAATCTTACAATTGACGGAGTCTGTAAAAGATAGATAGGATCTCTGTGAAGTTATAATTTCATGTGAATCTACAATTATCTCAGACTGAAACATTTTATTTTAAAAATAATACCTTAGCTGTTCTTAGGGGTTATACAGTGGGTGTATTTGCAGACTACCTCATTGACCACATTGTTGGAAATAATAATCTTAAGTTCACTTCTTACAGTGAATTACTTTCTGTTTGTAATGCTCCAAACATACAAATATAAAAATATTTCAGACCTACGAAAATACACCAGTCTCATTTGTTTTTGGTTTGTTTTGTTAAGTCCAGAAGAGTTCAGACATTCTTTTGTGACCTTGTAAAGCATACAAAGTAAATATGATCGAGTACCCTTTAAATCATAGGAGAACAATAAAATGTCTCCTTTATTTTCAAGAGTTCAACAATGCGATTTTTCTTTTTAATCTAATGTATATTTCTTTGGAATTTGTACCTGATGAATAATTTGTTAAGCTGTAAAATTATACAAGAATAATGACTGAGTCATTCTAGATAATTCATATCTCAACATTTGAGAATACAGGATCAGTAGTAAACACTACATTATATAATAGAGAACTACAGGAATTATATCTCATAAATTAAATTGGAACTCAGTAAGGTCTCCTGGGTCTGTCCTTCACTACACTCATTGAATCGCACTTATTCCAGATAACCCTCGGGCAATTGCAAAAATTTAATTGACTTTGAGCTTTTGAGGACCTCAGCCCCAGTATCTGTGATTTATATTTATCAATATATACTCTATTTATAAGAAAACCTATTGCAAAAATCACCAACGGAATACATTCATTCACAAACAAATAAATACTTTCCTCCTGTGTTTCTTTGATTAATGACAGAACTTTATATATATGTATACATATATATTATATATGCATCCATAAAATAGAGGTTATTTTTCAAGAACTATATTATCTCAGAGTTGACTTGGTTAGTAGCAGCTGAGAAGATCTTAAGAGTATTTTTCTTGAAGCAATACTTCCTTGAGCCTTTATGCATCACATTTCTCTTAATAACTCAGGAAGATTTTTATGATTGATTATTCTTTTTGATTCGTTCAAAATACACCAAAAACTAAAATTAAGCTTACAAAGAAAATGGCCAGGGGGCTGGCCCCGTGGCCGAGTGGTTAAGTTCGCGCGCTCCGCTGCAGGCGGCCCAGTGTTTCGTTGGTTCGAATCCTGGGCGCGGACATGACACTGCTCATCAAACCACGCTGAGGCAGCGTCCCACATACCACAACTAGAAGGACCCACAACGAAGAATATACAACTATGTACCGGGGGGGCTGTGGGGAGAAAAAGGAAAAAATAAAATCTTTAAAAAAAAATAAATAAAAAATAAATAAATAAATAAATAAAAAAAAAAATGGCCAGGAATTAGAAACACAATGTTTTAACCTGTTTCCTTGATAAAACCTTGTTTTCCTCCTGAAGTTTTCAACTTTATGTGTAAAATAAATTTCTTCAGGCTCTAACGGTCCTCACAATTGCATGCCCAGTAGACTTCCCTTTATAGCAACCATGATTTCCAAACCCATACGATAACACTAAGGTTTATAGTTACTTTTAGTTAGTTGAAAGAAAGAAGTGAAGACTTTTCAGGTGATTATACACACAACCACTAATTTAAATGATAGTCTGAAAGATTCCACAAGTGAAAGAATTACAGTCATGCACCGCATAATGACATTTCGGGCAACAGCAGACTGCATATACAATAGCCCCAGAAGATTATAATGGAGTTAAAAAATTCCTATCACCTAGTGATGTCATAGCCATCATAATGTTGTAGTGCAACGCATTACTCACGTGTTTGTGGTGATGCTGGTGTAAATAAACCTGCGCTGCCAGTTGTATAAAATTACAGCACATACAATTATGTACATAGTACTTCACAATGAGAATAATCAACTATGTTACTGGTTTATGTATTTACTATACTGTACTTTTTATCATTATTTTAGAGGGTGCTCTTTCTAATTATAAAAAAAATGTTTACTGTAAAACAGCATGCCATGTTATGCCGGCAGCATCCTCCTACATTCCGTGTTTACTGTATCTCTTGATTGCATCATTTTCTCTTGTGCTTGATTTAATCTCATGTTGTTTTGTTCATCATGACCTCTAAGTGTGTAAAATCTTCTGCTGATGTTGCCAGTAAGAAGCCATGTTGAGTGATTGACCTGGAAATAAAATTGAAAGTGATTAAGGCCTACAAAGGTGGAAAATCAGTCATGGTTACTGCTCACCAGACAGGCATGTTCCATTCCACCATAGCTATGATCTTGAAGAACAAGGACAAAGTGATGGAAGCTGTTAAAGGATCTGCTTCGTAGAAGGCAATGAGACTAACAAAAATTCAAAAAGGGCCTATATCAGACATGGAGAAACTTCTAATGAGCTGATTGTAGACCAGACACAGAGCATATCCCTCTCTGGACCATGATGATCACAGTCAAAACAAAAAGTTTGTTTGCAATGTTGAAAGAAAAGACTGGACCCAACTACGATGTTGAATTTACTCCTGGCTCTGGGTGGTTTAAACGACTCAAGAATTGTTATTCATCACATACTGTTAAAGTGTAATGAATGAGTGAGTCTGCAAGTGCTGATGTGAAGGCAGCTGAAGAAATTTTGGAAACTCTAAATAAGCTGATTGTGGAGGAAAATTACTTGCTAGAGCAAATATTCAATATGAATGAAACCTCCCTATTCTGGAAACGGACGCCTGAAAGGACTTTCATCCATAAGGAGGCCAAGTCAATGCCAGGTTTTAAGGCTTTCAAGGACAGGATAATAGTTTTGATTGGGGAAGTGTTGCAGGTTACTAAGTGCAACCCTTTGTGATCTGGCACAGTGAGAACCCCAGGGCCTTCAAGCATATCAATAAGCACACACTGCCAGTGTATACAGGAGCAATAAGAAGTTATTGGTGACTCAGCTCCTCTTTTAAGATGCCCAACTAAATTGCTATGCCAGCAAAATGGAGAAGTATTATTTGGAGAGTAACATACCTTTCAAGTTTTTGCTTATTGTTGATAATGTTCCTGGACGTCTTCCTTTTATTGATGATCTTCATTCCAATATCAAAATGGTGTTTCTACCTCCAAATACCACCTCTTTGATCCAACTAATGGATCATGGAGTTATACCATCTTTTAAGGCCTACTGCCTGAGGAGAACCTTTGCCCAGGATGTTGCTACAACTGAGGAAGACACTGACGCAAGTCTCGATGGATTACAACATCTATTACAGCATCAAGAACCTTAATTGGGCTTGGGGTGATGTCACCAAGGAGTATATGAATGGCATATGGGGTGTCTGGAAGAAGACACTCAAGAGGTTCATCAGTGATTGCAAAGGATCTGCCAAGGATAAGAAGGTTGCAAAAATCAACAAGCCTGCAGTTGAGATGGCAAACAACTTTAACCTGGGTGTGGATGAGGGTGACATTGAGGAGCTCCTAGAGGTGGTTCCTGAGAAAATGACTAAGGAGGGGTTGTTGGAACTGGAACAGGAACACGTAGCTGAAGAGCAGGCGAGAGAAAAGGAAACTCCAGGAGAAGAAAAAGAAGAGCCCCTAAGAAAATTCACAATGAAGGGTTTAGCAGATGCTTTTGCAGACCTCAACAAGCTCGTTAAGTTGGAAAACAGACTCCCAAAGCAAAAGGTTTTCATTAATAGAGAGGAATGTTCGTGGTGCATTATCTACTTACAAGAAAATCTATGATGAAGAAAAAGAAACAAACCAAGCAAACCACCACAGACATACTTCTGAAAAGAGTGACCCCTCCTCAGAAAGAGCTTCAGGCAGGTCCTTCAGGAAGTATTCCAGAAGAAGACATTGTTATTATAGGAGATGGCAGCTCCGCGTGTGTTAGTGCCCCTGAAGACCTTCCAGAAGAACAAGATCTGGAGGTGGAGGTGGAAGATAGTGATATTGATAATGCTGACCCTGTGTAGGCCTAGACAAATGTGTATGTTTGTGTCTTCATTTTTAACAAAAATTTTAAAAAGCAAAACAAAAAAATGAGAAATTTCACAGATAGAAAATAGCTTATAGAATAAGGGTATAAAGAAAGAAATTATTTTTGTACAATTGTACACTGTGTGTTTTAAGCAAAGTATTATCACAAAATAGTCAAAAGTTAAAAAAATTTAAGAGTTTGGGGGCCAGCCCAGTGGCATAGTGGTTAAGTTTGCCTGCTCCACTTCGGTGGCCCAGGGTTTTCAGATTCAGATCCTGGGTGTGGACCTATGCACTGCTCATCAAGCCATGCTGTGATGGTGTCCCACATGCAAAGTGGAAGAAGGTTGGCAAGAGATGTTAGTTCCGGGCCAATCATTCTTACCAAAACAAGAAAAAGAAATTAAGCATTTATAAAGTAAAAAAGTTACAGTAAACTGAGGTAGATTTGTTATTGAAGAAATAAAAAATTTTTAACAATTTTTGTTGTTATTGATGGTTTTTTTTTTTTTTGCTAAGGAAGATTAGGCCTGAACTAACATCTCTTGCCAACCTTTCTCCTTTTTTGCCTGAGGAATATTAGCCCGGAGCTAACATCTGTGCTAACCTTCCTCCACTTTATATGTGGGCTGCCATCATAGCATGGCTGACAAGTGGTGTAGGTCTGTGCCTGGGATCCAAACCCACGAACCCAGGCCACCAAAGTGGAGTGCACTGAACTTAAACGTTATGCCATAGGGCTGGCCCTGAAAAATATTTTTTTATAAATTTAGTGTAGCCTACGTGTACAGTATTTATAGAGTCTATAGCAGTGTATAGTGATGTCCTAGGCCTCCACATTCACTCATCACTCACTGACTAATGCAGAGCACCTCCCAGTCCTGCAAGCTCCATTCATGGTAAGTGACCTATACAGGTGTACCATGTTTTAGCTTTTATACTGTATTTTTACTGTAACTTTTCTATTTTAAGATACACAAATACTTACCATTGTGTTACAGTTGACCACGGTATTCAGTACAGCAACATGCTGTCCGGGTTTGTAGCCTGGGAGCAATAGGCTATATGATATAGCCTAAGTGTGTAGTAGGCTATACTATCTAGGTTTGTGAGTACACTCACTCTACGACATTCACACGACAAAATCGCCTAAGGAAGCATTTCTCAGAACGTATCCTCATCATGAAGCAACACATGGCTGTACTTACATTAATCTGCAGTAATGTGAGTTGTTCTACATACTATAGATTCGAATTCATCAAGGTTCTCCAAAGAAGCAACCAACATGATACATGTAGATATGTCAGAGGAGATTTATTATAGGAATTGGCTCACATGATTATGGAGTTGGGGCCACTGGTGTAATTTCTGGTTTCCCAGAGTCAGGAGCTCCGATGTCCAAGGGTAGGAGGAGATATATGTTCCAGTCAAGAACAGTGAGAGAGAATTTGCCTTTCCTCCATTTTTTAGTTTTATTTGGACTCTCAGTGGATTGACGGACGCCCCACCCACATTGGTGAGGGCTATCTTCTTTACTCAGGCTACTGAGTCAAATGCTAATCTCTTCCAGAAACATCCTCACAGGCACACTCAGAAATAATGTTTTATCAGCTGTCTTGGCATTCCTTAGCCCAGTCAAGTTGACACATAAAATTAACTGTCACAAGACTCTTATGCCTATAAGGGTATTAAAAACAATTTATTTTTATGTAAAATATATATCACTGGTGTCAGTTTATTTCTATATTCAGAGAAATGAAGCATTTATTTCTGTATTTTCTATCATTAGTGTGCCAAGTACTTTCACTGTTGGAAAGCAATAAAATTAATCATTTTTGGCTTTGGCTGATGTTATGATGCATGTTTGTAACAATCCTGATAAACTTGAGTGAGAAAGCTCACAATGCTTCATACTAGGGAAAGTAGGGGTGCCCAGTCATTTACTTCCACTGCAATGTGTGTGTGTGTTGCCCTGCCGGGGCTGGACGGGGGGGGGGGGGGGGGTTGGAGGAAGCGGTGGTGGGAGGGGGAGGCCAAGGGTAGTGGGAGGGAAGGGAGATAATTATAAGCACTCCTGGGAGGAAAAAGAAAAAATAATCTGTAGAATACTTTTTGGAACTGAAAACCTAGCAGTAAGAAGAGGGAATATATAGCCTTTAGGTAGCATGAATGATTCAGTGTGTTTGTATGTGCAGAAATTTGAGGGAGGCACAAGTGCCTACAGACTGCCTTAGTGTTTAAACTACAAGCAGATAGATTTAGTACTTTTATTTAAAGGTTAGGATAATGTAGCTTAAAATATTTTAATTTCTGTCTGAGCTTCTAGATGTAATCCCATGCAATTGGAATTTGATAGTCCGTTCACATGAAGAGAATGAGAATTGTCTAAGACCTCTGTTATTTCAGTCCTTTGTATTACAGGAATGGACATTTCAAATTATCAGAGGGAAACAGGAACTAGCTACTGTTAAAGGAAATATGTGTCTAAGACATTTACTTAAAATTTTTGCAACAAAAGTAACTATAGCTGTATGTTATATAATATACAGATTAACTTGTTTTTTTCTGCTGTGTATATAGCTTCAAATATCTTTCTCACTTAGTCATTTTTAACCAGCACCATGGACACACCTTGATATTAACTGTCAAATGTATGTGCTGGACAAAACAGCCAAATGGCAGACATCAAAGTAGAAAAGAAGAGAAGCAAGGGCAAGTAATATTTATCCCAAGGTTCACTGGTCAACTTACAAACAGACATGGATAATTATAAGTTGGTCGTAGCAATTCTGAGATTTGGATCACTTACGCAGATAATATATTCTGTAAAAGTTCTGGAAAGTATCTGGTGAGTCATACAGCTGGAGGTAGAAATTGCTGCCTCTTTTGGCTGGATGAGCTCTTCCTTCATCATATTCACCAGGTCCCTCTCTGTGGACCAAAAGGGAAGGGAGACTGGCTCTGCCAGAAGCCACTCAGTGGAGATTTTGTCCCTATTTATTAAAGCTGTCATCCCTCTCCTACTGTGTTCAGTCCTCTAAAGTAGATGTCACTTTCTTAGAATCTAACTATAGAATTTTAGAGATAAAATGAACCTTAACTGGCTAGGAAAGTTAGACTCTGCATTATTAATTGCATGGCTAATTTGTGGTGAAGCTGATGATGAAACCATTGCAGCATGTCTTGTCCAGTTTCCTTGACTACACTACATTGCTGCTTTCCCCCCACTCCTTCTCCTTTTATTCTCAGGATGTAGCTGAGAAGCATTGGAATAATGTCTTGGTGGCACTTCTTTAAGCATTTTCCTTCTTCATACACACAGAAAAATCATATTGTTGACCATAACCATTCCTTTTCATTTAATTCTCAAGGGATCTCTGTATTTTTCTCTGAACAGCCTCAAAACCAGTGGACTCAAAATTGTGCACTGGCCCTGTCCCTAATACTACACAGCTGTGCCACATTCCCTGTCCTATTGAATGTGAGGTTTCACCTTGGTCAGCTTGGGGACCTTGTACTTATGAAAACTGTAATGACCAGCAAGGCAAAAAAGGTATGTAATGTCAACATGATATGCTTGAAACTCCTGTCAATTAAGTGAAACCATGAATGATTTAAAAATGATGCTCTGTGTTCCTTGTGATTATTTGTTTGTAATGTTTTCCAGAATGGCTAAAGAGCATTGATTGCAAAAGATGACTAAACCTACTCTGGTGATGGTAGCAGAAGATGAGACTTGAAGAACATAGGCAAGATGCTTGCTAATTGAGACAGCAAAGGGAGAACTTCTGAAGCAGTTCAGTGCTGTGGTTAATATGAGCTGTGGTGTCAGACTGACCTGAATTGGATGACCTGTCATGTCCCTCACTGTTTAGATAAATTAATTCACTTATCTACATCTTTGTCCTCTTATCTGTAAAGAGATTTAATAATATCTGCCACCTAAGTTTTCTCTAAAGATTCAATGAGATAATAAAGATATAGCACTTGATTCAGTGCCTGACCCGTAGCTAGTGCTCAATAAACAAAACTCCTTGTTACTTTGAAGGTAAAAGAAACAAGAAGAAAATGAAAAACTCTATTGCTTTTTTGATGCAAATAATATATCTAAGAGGAATAGAATAAATGCAATGGTTTACCTCGTGGTGGGCATGGTCGTGTAATTTTCACGTGGTCTAGTAGCTGAAAACACTTTCCTATTTTGTTTCAGAGGACGGTCATTGGTGATTCTAATATGTTCACATAGTAATAAACAGACATTAATTTTGTTATACATCATCAGAAGGGCAACATTTAGGTGCTATTAAAGCACAGAGCAGGACTTTGAACATTCCTCTTTAGAGCCCAGATGGTTTATACCCCTAATTCAAATTTCCAGGGAGTTTGAAATCAACCAAGGCTCAAGAGTCGGTTTCTCTGGTAGCATCCAACTTCTCAGAGGTTTCTTTTCAAATTTAACCATGTGATAGTGTTGAAGAATTCAAAATAATACCATTTGTGTCTGGTCATGAATATTTTTGAATAGCTTAAGATTTCATTGTTTCCTTGAGTATTTTATAACTACAGACTTTCCAAATCAGGCAAAATCAATCTCTCTTTCTCTCTCTCTCTCTCTCCAGCCCTATGAGGAAATGAGAGATATATGGTATTTCTTGCCTTATTTTTATTATGGTAAATGTACACCAAAAGTCCCTGTCTGATCATTCTGTTCATTCATTTATTTGTTTAATGAATTATTAGTGAGCTCACATTACGCTAGAGTTTGGGGATGCATCAGTGATTAAAGCAGATATGCCTTCTACCCTCTACCCTCATCCAGCTTTGACTCGAGGTTTCATTCAGCCTTCTGAAATATTCAATCTATGATAGTAACAATAAATATTTTCCTTCCCCAATAATCCAGGTTTCAAACTGAGGAAGCGCCGCATTACCAGTGAGCCCACTGGAGGCTCTGGGGGCACTGGGAACTGCCCTCACTTACTGGAAGCCATTCCCTGTGAAGAGCCATCCTGCTATGACTGGAAAGCAGTGAGGCTTGGAGAGTGTGAACCAGATAATGGAAAAGAGTGTGGTCCGGGCACTCAGGTTCAAGAGGTCGTGTGCATCAACAGTGACGGTGAGACAGATAGATCTATCTTGCTTTTATGAATGTCTGTTTAACCCTGGAGATATGTTTTGCCTTATGCCAAAATCTCATGTCTTCTCTCATCATAAGTGGTTCCATTTACAAACACAGAAATAGCTGCTGCTTCTTTCCTTCCCTTCCTGCTCGCCTCCCTCCCTCCTTTCTTTCTTTTTCCTTCCCTCTCCTCCCTTTCTTTCTCTTTCTTTCTTCTTCCTCCCTTCCTTCCTTCCTTCCTTGCTTCCTTCCTTCCTCTCTCTCTCTCTCTCTTTTTCTAATGGTGGCAAAGGAGAGGTTCTTTGAACAATCACAGGGTATTTTTAAATTTGAAAATGGGTAACATAGAATAAGAAGTAAATCATCAAAGCAATGATGTATCAAATTGAAGAATGTAAAAATAAGGAAAAGTAACATTTTTCTAAGTGGTATTTTTTATTTGCCATAGAAGATGATATGTAAATAAAAACAGGTTGTAAGGATTGGTTGACTTGACTCCAGAAGCCTTTGTTTCCCACCCTGATATTGTGTCTGAGTGATATAATTTAACTTACGGACACCCAAGCCATTAGGCATCTCACAGCCTAGAGTTCTCTAATCAACCTTTTGAAGCTTTGGGGGTCTCCCCTCTAGGAATGTCATAGAGCCACTAGGATGGTGATTTTCCACAAGGTTCTTTTCCTGAACCTTGGATTACCACAGGATTACCTTGGACTTTTACTACTGATTTTTGTTCGATAAAATATCGTGTCTTGTTGTTAACCCTGATGTAAGATTTCTACATTCTTTCCTCGAGTGCTGCTACTATTTTGGGGAGCTCTCTTTACTCTTCAGCAATCCCTGAGTCACACTTAGGAAACATAGAATTCCCCCAGACATAGTTTAAAACCTCTGGCTAAGATCATCTCTAAGGTTCCTTCCAACTCTCGAATCCTATGACTCTGCACATCAGAGCAGCATGAACACCAAGCCCCAGGGTCCCATGGTTTCACAGTTTCTGCCGTTTACAGTGTATGCAGAAACAGTCTGGCGTCCCCTCAGGGGCCCTGAGACATGTGGTAACCGTCATCATTCCTTCCATCCTATTTTCTTCCAGCAAGCAGAACTGTTTCTTCCTAGGACTCGGTCAGTGTTCGCTAGAGAAAGATACTCTTTGCAGTGAGAGACTGACAGAAGCTGCTAGTACTGAGGAAGTAGCCTTTCCACTTTCAAACATACAAGACCCTGTCGTCTTTGTCCAGGGTCCAAGGAAGTCATACAGGACAGCGTTGTTTCAAATCCGAACCGCACTTGAGGCTGGAAGGTGAAGAAGGGGATTATTGCTCCAGATATTGTAGGATGAATTTTATGTTTTCTGCTTTTTTCTCTGTAGCTATAGTTAGCTATGATACATCTCTTCAGCTTTTACTCACTTCTGCTCTGAAGGGAAAGAAAAGAAGGCATTTGACATCTAGGAAAAAGAAAGCAAGAGAAACGCGTTCTGTTGTGCTCATACACGCACTTCAAATCCTGATTTGTATTGATGGCACTCTATATTAGCTCTGAGCTGCTGTAAAAATAGTAAGGGTCAAATTTATTTTAGCGTCATTGGTAACTCTCTTCTGATACTGCTTCTTGATTTTTTTTCCTCAATTCAAGTAATTTTCTTATTCTCCTGTAGACGTAGGGAGGAACTGGGATCCCACATATTGTAAAAGGTGTATTTGTGTGAGCTAAGATGAAAAAAACACCAAGATGAAAGGTTAATTGTGCATGGAGCTTCCACCTAAATATTATCGAATGAAAACTCGTACCTCACTTATTGCAGTGATCTTCCTGGATGTTTGTGCAAATTGAGTATATTTTAAATATATTAGAGGAACTGGCTACTTAAAAAATATCAGTGGTTAATTTTAATTGTGTCTGGTAAAAATATTTTGTAAAACAAATAATCACCTCCTAAATTGTCTTCTGGAACACCAAAGAACAATCAGAATGAGTTAGATATGTCTAGATATAATGAAGAGTAATTATGTTATAACCTAAAAGGCAAAGTACATAAGCTGGTTTTACTTTGTCTACCTCACAGACAGAATGAATTAAAAAAGGTGAGAAGTGTGCTATTGATATTCAATTTGTTATTATTGTCCTTTATCAGGACATTTCTTCCATCATTAAATTTTACTTCCTAACATTAATTAGTTGTAGTGCAACTCAATATTTTAACTGGCTCAAACTACAGGAGTGCATGAAATCAAGAAAATTCTTTATTATTATAAATATAAGTAATAAATATAAATGTAAATAGTCCTTTATTATTATAAATCCCAATTACTGACGCATAATTGTGCTGATAGAATCTGAGCCAAAGCTGGAGACCAGTAAATACTCCGCCAGTATTATCATGTGGTCACCTGGTAAGTGTTTAGCAGCTGCACCAAATGTTGTTTTGTAATTAAATCGAGCCCAGGGAATTAAAGTTGATTAGTGGTACACACTCTACCTCTAGGCCTGGCTGCGGCTGTAGATTTTGTTTTATAATTAAGTTAAAGCTCGACTAGGGAAATGAAGAATTAGAGCCCGTGAATGTAGCAAATAATAAAAAGACTTTTTTCCCTCCCATAATCCTCACAAATTTCGCAACTTTGTTGATGACCTCAAAGCATTTAAATCTCTGTTTTTTTTCCCCGATATGTTCTTTGTCTAGGCTTCCAGAGGTCGTTAGGATTTACTGCTGCTGGTAGTATTCATCTTTTCTGCCTTCCGAGGCGCAGGACTGGGGAAGGGTTGTGAGGGCGCCCAGCAGGAGTTTTATGTAGATTCCCTGACACACAGAGGAGTGTAACAGAAATCCTAGATGAAGGAGAACTCAGGAGATAATTAGACTCTCCAGAAAGAGAGAAACATTTTACGTGTAATAGAAAAAATATTACTTATAATTTAAAGATAGTCAGAGAAGCAATTCCAGACCTCTGAGCACAAACCCAGGAATGACTCCAAAGGTCCTGTAGTGGTGGTGTGGGGGGAGAACCCTAGAGGATGTTGGACCTACGAGGAAACCCAAATCTGCCCTATTTCAGTTTTTGTGACATCTGTTTATGTTTTATTTAAAGATGTAAATTTGATAAGCAAGAGTATTTTCTTTCCGAAATTGTTTGGTTAGAGACAGAACAAAGCAGGGCTATCAGGTTAAAAGTGGGGGGACAATCTATTGTCTCGTTGATTACTTAAGGAGACAGTAAACCAAACATTGTTTCCATATTTCCCTCCTCTCTGTTGAAAAAATAAATAATGCCATCCATATTTCATTACCGTGTGCTCTATATCAGATATCAGAGTATTGACACATTTCTGTGTGACTTTAAAGACTACAGTTTTGTAAATTTGTTTTTGGCATTACTTAGTAAAGTGGTGAACCTCAGCTGTTTCAAAATGCCTGCCACTTCTATACTACCTTTCTTATTTTTCTCCACACTAGTAAAAGTTAACAGTATAACCAATGACACTGACGTGCACAACTCATGTTCATGCTTGACCCAAATTTTTATGAGACAAAAAAAAAATATAAATAGTAATAATATTTCCATGGAAGTAAATTGACACAACGATTCATCAGGACACAGCTATTAATGGTATAGTAGTGAGGGTAGTGACCAGGCGGGGCCCGCAGAGTTTGCTCTGCTGTTGTGGAAGCCCTATGGTTCCGGCTCAAATCCTTCCTCATCTATTGGGCAAAGTGTGTCAAAATTCAAGGGTAACCTTGACTCACTCTAATTTATTTGTTAAAAGGAACTGACTTACTTTAAATGTCAGTACCAACAAATGTTTTATGCACAACCTAAAAACTGGTTGTAACACACCATTGTGTCGTGTCACTGTGGTTAAAAGCTATTGGATTATTAAGAACTTCTGTCCATAAGTTCCTTATGCTTCAAATATAAGGACTGCATCAATAATATTAGATGTTTATTAGTCATATGTAAAGATAAATGGATGTAAGTTATATGGGCATGTGTGTGTATTCATTATACACAAATATTTTTTCAATTTACACTGTGAGGTGCTGGATCTGTTTTTGCAAAGGGTGTCCTAGATCCCCCAGTATCTCTCCTTAAGTGTGTGCTATAATATGATTCCTAAGTCTTACCTACAGACCCAATGAATTACAGTCGATGGAGGCAAGTCCCAGAAAGCTTCGTTTTTATGAAGCCTCCTGGATAGTTCTGATGTTCAATGAAGTTTGTGAACCATTGTATTAACATGAGAAAAGGATTGTTTTGGTTGAACCTAAGACCCAAATCTGTCACCTGAAGACTCCCAGCAGTGTAGCAAACTGGTTAGATTGGGGTAAGACTGAAGAGGACCTACGATTAAGAAAGTGTTGAGACTAGTACTGAGGCAAGCCTTTAAAGTAAATTTTTCTGCCTGTTTTTGGAACTGTTTTTGCATATCCTTTGAAGGACCAAAAGAACTGGGGAACACTGGGGAAGATGATTTTACATCCAGAGCACTGGCTTGTCATGTGCCTGCTTAATCTTTCTGAAATTTTTGCCACTAGTTTCTTTATTCTGGAATGAGATATGTATCCGCATGTGAGTGGAAGAAAGGGAAGACTTGAATACTATTTCTTTCCCAAGTAGTTCATGTCATACTTCTCTTTTGCCATGTATTCAGTATTAAGAGGAATATAAGGGCATGTCATTTCAATATCTTGAGGTAAATGCAGGAATAAACACCTAAAAAATATTGAAAATTTTTCCTCTGGAAACAGGACTCAGTGTGGGGAGAGCTGGGTTAAGGTACTGCTTTATTTTTAGCCTTGTAGTACAATTTGTATCTGATTTATAAATTGTATGAATGCTGAATTAATTTGTCAAAATATATATTTATTAACAGTTTGAAGGGGGACAGAGGTATGTGGGACAAGGAGTAGAGTATAGGGAGCAAAGCATTCCAGGAATAGAAAAAGAGAAATTGCAAAGCTTATAGTTCAGACTAATATTTTGACTGGTTCAGAATATTCATACGTTCTCGGAGAAGCATAGGCTAGTTCAAGGATCAGGATGCAAACAGTTTATTAAGGATGTACTCCCAGCAAAAACCAGTAAGAGAAAAGGGAATAAAGAAGCAAAATAGAGAAGGGGGGTGTGTCTGGGGTTCCCAAGTGCACCTCCAGGCTCTGTAATTCACTAGGTGAACTCACAGGACTCAGCAGATAGCCATACCCACAGCTACATTTTGTTACAGCAAAAGGATACAAAGCAAAATCAGCAAAAGGAAAAGGTGCATGGGGCAGAGGCCAGAGGAAACCAGGCACGAGTTCCCAAGAGTCCTCCAGTGGAGTCACACAGGACATGCTTAATTTACCCACCAATGAATTGTGATAATGTGTATGGAGTCTTGTCTACCAGGGAAACTCATCTAAGCCTTGGAGTCCAGGGTTTATATTGGGGGTCGGCCATGTAGTCACCCTCTGCCTAGCACAGACCAAAATTCCAGACTCCCGGAAGGAAAGCAAATGTTCAACCTAACCTAAACCACACTTTTTATACAAACACTTTAAGCACAGTGAGCAACACTATCATTTAGAGAATGGTGGAGCCCTCCAGAAATGCAGGTTCCCAAATGCAAACCAAGGGCCAAGCTTGTGAGCCAGACTGTCTAAGAATAACAGTCTCAGGCCTGCTATGTTAACTCTTCTGCACAGGGAAATACTAAAGTTGAAGACTCAGTCTAATGAGGTGAGACTTGAGTAAAAATTAAACACTGTAGGTTGTGATTTTAGAAATAAAGGAGCTGGGCCTTTATACTCTCACACCAGTCAACCATTGGCCCACAGCTACTGGCTAGAAGGAGGAAGGTGGGTCTCAGAAACTTCCAACTCTCTCTATTTGCCAGAGAACCCTAGTGTCTAAGGGCATTCAGCTGAAGGGCAGGAATGAGACATTGGCAGCAGAATCTGAGAGATGGGTGCAAAGATCCAGTAGAAGGGATCTCAGGGGATCCAAGCTGAGCAACAACACTGTGCAGGAGGAGATCCAGTTATAGTGGGAAGGAGTATAAAGGTTGTATTTACTAAAATGAACCTAAAACCTGTTAATAGAGTCTTCTACACTACAGAGGAATGTCCATGAGGATATACAGTTTCCAGTTTAGGAAAATGCTTTGATTGGACATATCGTTAACAAATGTGTAGCACGGATAAAGCGAGGTAAGAGTTGAGTTCTGTAAAATAAAAAATAGGAGAATTTTTAAGTTATCTCTGCCCGTATGGGGAGAGATGTAACAGATTTAGAAATGGTAAAAGAAGATTTGAGAAGGATCTGGGAGGAGAAGTGAGAGTAAGGATCTTAAGGAAAACAGAGAATATGTTTGGAGAGGGCCACAGCTAACAACAAATGCACTTCGGTATGAAATAGGCAACTCGGTCTTACAGGTTTGCTCAGAATAGTATCATTTTCTTGAAGTTATTATTAATAGCATCTTCCTTTGTCCCCAAAAGTGTCCTGGTTTGAACAGTGAGTGATATTATCACCCTTAGAATGTCTGATAAATATGGGCACAGAGGAGGCAAAAAATTGGAACCAAAAGTGTTAGGAGAAATATTAGTTCCATGAAAATCCTGGTAGAAAATGAAGAAGTTCCTGAATTCCCCAGTGGAATTTAAGTAATTCTATTTGAATTTTAACTGAAAATGCAACACTAGAAGGCTGGAAAATCTGAAGACACCCAAGCAGCAGACATTGAGATTGTTTAATATTTGAAAATGTTAGAATATCTTTTCAAGAACTTAAAATTGATGAACACATTCATAAATATTTTCGCTCCCTTCTGTCAGGGGAATGCCTTTTGTACTATATTTATTGTCATAATTATTTAGCATTGATGGACAAGAACATCATAATATACAGAGAGAGAGATGAAAGGTTAAGTTAAAATTTCTGTAAGTTTAGAAGGGAAACTAACCTAAATGAGATTTGCTTTTGAAAGTTTGGTGAGAACTCTGAGTTCAGACCAATTCAGATGTCTGTAGAGCCAGATGAGAACACGATTTCAAAAGTATGGTCACTCTCTGAAACTGGAATCTATTTCTTAACACAAATTACACAGCCATTACATGGAAAAGCTGATCTTTAAATGCAAGAATACGTCCTATAACTGAATTATTTTTCCATAATTTAAGCCATAAATCAACTAAGAAGTTTCCTTCCTGTGGAATGCTACGCCGTTTAATGTGTTTGGAATGTAATTAGGTTGGATATTATGCTTAAATCTAAGGTCTCTTACTTTACAATTAGGATCATCTAACACTGTTGGTAGGAGTTTGTTTCCTATAATTGGGTTGAGATTTTCTATTCTATTTGTTGTAAAGATGAAAGTCATTATACCCTTTTAGAAAATTTAAGGCAATAGGTATTCTTCAGTATTGGTTAATAGTAATCACAATTTTATTTTGGCCTTAAAAAATCTGGCATTAGGTACCCAGATCTATCTGATTGTTGCATGTGTGTGTGTGTGTGTGTGTGTATTACAATATATTTTGATGTGTTGTTAATAAAAATTATTGTTTTGTTGTTTTTAAGGAAACCATCAGGATTGAGCCAATGTTCTTTTGAATATCAACGTCTTATCAAAGTGTAGGGTTTTATAAAGAATTTTCTTTTTAAAAGTAGGATAGATTTAGCGGAAACCTCAGGTGAAAATTAAGTAAACAATAGTTTACTTACCAATTAATGATATAATATAAATTTCCCACTAGATGTTAGCTACCACTTCAAATGGCAAATATAGGAGAAAATAGCCTTTCACTTTATTATAGATGGTCAAGTGACTAGACACAACCCAGGGCAGCCGTTTTTCTCATAGCTGGGTCAGTAAAAGCCAGTGTGGATTGAAAGCACATCTTCTAGTCAAATTAGACAGGAGTTTAATTATTAAACATGATAGATACATCTCATTCCTTAGTTTGTCTGGCCCCTTGTTTGTTTCTTTGATTCTGCTTGTCTCTTATCTCCTCTGTCAGCCTTTGCCTTGTCATGACTTCATTGATTCTACATTCTTCTGAGTCTCTTCCCTACCTCTCAGGCCATGTATCATTTAACTATTACTAGGTAGCAAACTACCTCAAAACTCACTGGCTGAAAATAAAACCAATTAAGATTTCTCATGATTCTGGGGAGTTCCTGTTCAGGTTTCACATAAGCTCAGTTGTGGAGGTTTGTCTCTGACTGGAAAGTCCAAGATGGCCTCCCTCACATTTCTTGCAGTTGGTGCTGTCTGCTGAGGTACATTGGTACTTCTCCACATGGGCTCTCCTCCTCCAATAAGTTAGACCAGCTTCTTTAGCTGGTGGTTTTAGGGCACTGCTTTAAGAGGACAAAAACAGAAGCTGACTGGCCTCTTGTACTCACACACTGTCACTTCTGACACATTCTGTCAGTCAGCAAGTCATAATGACAACTCATATTTAATGAGTAGAGAAATAGATTCTACTTCTTGATGAGAGACATTATAGCGAATTATGGCCAATAATTTAATTTACCACAGTCCCCCCTCTGATCACAATTGTTTTCATTCCTCCCACATGCAAAATACTCCCCCTCCTCACCCAAGACCACCCCAATTATGCAATTTTATCATCAGGCTTAAAATTCGTTATTTTATGATCCACCTCTGGTTCAAATATAGATGAGGCTTGTCAGGTGCAGCAATTGGGCTGTGGTTAGTCTTGAATCAGAGGCCTGTGAAGTAGAAAAACAAGACACCTTCCAGTAATTCTCTACACACATACAACATGCAATGGTATGATAGGGGATAGAAAATTGGACAAATTCTCCCATTCAAAAATGAGAAAAATAGGAAGCATTCAGCAGTCTCTGGTTTATATCAATTCTGAAACCCAGCCTGGTTCCCCATTATACCAGGGACAGGGACAATTCCTTGATCTGGGCCTAGTTTTGTTCTCTGGAAGTAGTTTCCTGGTCCATTATTCTACTTGACTCTCTGCTCTTCGCTCTAGGCTGTTCGATTTTCCCATCAGATGTCTTTCATTTTCTGTAAGAAATGGCTCATATTTGTAGCTGAGGAGCTTTCTCAGTCTGCCTCCTGTCCATAGAAATCAAAGACCCCTGAGAACTTTTTTTTCATTTTGAACCATCTCAATTTCTCTAAGACCGAGCTGGCAGTGTTTTTTATTAATACATTATTCTTAAAATGTTTTGGGTTTCTTATTAATCTCATTGGAAGTCATTCCATGCCCCAAAAGCCGTATCCATAATTTGTTTCTGAAACAAACCTCTCTTTACTTTGGATTCTTAGAAGCCTTTATGTCTAACTGAGTGAGCCTTCTAGAAACCGCTTAAATTTTTCTGAGGTGTTATTAAAGAATTATTAGCTACATCCTTGAACTGATTTTTACCTTTGGCCATTTATTGCTTTGAAAATCTTTTGCCAGAGAACTAGGGTGTGAAACAATTTTATTTTCCATCTCAGGACATCGTAGCATCATCTAAATTCCAATTGCACACTGAATTATTTCTTCTTTAGTTTATTTCTCTTCCTGTAGCATACCACCCTCAGGAAAAAACAAATAAATCAGCACTTTAAACATTTTTCTTGGAAATATCCTTATGTAGATTCACAGGTTCATTAGATATATTTTCTATCTTACAAGTTTCTGCAAGCAACAGGTTTTCCAATTTTTCCATCACTAGGTAACTTGAGACTGTGTAACTCTGTTCTCCACTAATAATCTTCTCGCCTGCTTTTCAGCCTTTATCCACCTTAAATATCAAAGCCAGTGCTACATGTTTTAGGTTTTTGCTAAAGCAGCACCCCATTTCTAGGTACTAAGTTCTGTACCAGATATGTATGCTGCGTAACAAACTCCTCTAAACATTGCGTTTTTTTAAAACTTCTTTCAAATGTATGGGTTGGCTGGGTGGGTCCTCTTTTGGTTCTTCCTGAGATCCCTGATGCAACTGCGTTTAGCTGGAGGGCAGGCATGGCTAGGATGTCCAAGGTGGCTTCACTGATGTCAGTGAAGGTACCTCATTTTTCCTCCGTGTTCTTTCATAGTCCTGTAGACTATGCTGGCTTCTTTTCAAGGTGATCTCAGGGCAGTGTTCCAAAAGGGCAAAACAGATGAAAGACCTCTTAATGTCTGGGTTTGGGGATGCTCATAAGGTCACTTCTACCGCACTTTTTGGGTCAAAACAAGTCTCAAGGCCAGCCAGATTCAAGGGATGGTATAATCGATTATACCTTTTGATGGGAGGTACTCATCAGAATTGGTAGATGTATTTAACCTACCACAGGCTACTTCCTCTGTTTCCTATACATTCTTTCTCTGCTCCTTCATTAAATGTTAATATTCCCTTTCAACCTTCTGCTACATAGCTCCACCTGGAAGCCCCAAATGAACCCTACTGGCATTTCAAAATCAGTATGTACCAAAGTCAAACTCATCATCTTTCCTCCCAAATTGATTTCTCCTCTGGTTTTTCTAACCTAGTTCACAGCACCACAGGTTGCTCAGTTCTGTTGATAGAGTGACATCTTTGAAGACACATAAAGGAGGAGGGAAAGTAAGGCCATGAGAACCTTGGAAGATACTATTCTAGGCAGAAGGAACACCAAATGCAAGACCCTGGGGTCGGAACTGCTTTGAATCTGAGGAACAACAAGGTGGCCAGTGTGGTTGGAGTCACGTGATTTAGGGGGACAATAATCAGGGATGAGGTGAGAGAGCTTATGAAGGACTGAGACCCTCCAGGGACTTTGGCTTTTACTCTAAGATGGGAATCTGTTGGGGCTTTGAGCAGACAAGTGACCAGAACTGACATATTTTTAAAGAATCGCTCATGTTGCTTTGTTGAGACCGAACTTTAAATGAGTGGAGAAGCAGCAGTGAAGAAGCTCCTGCCGTAACTCAGGTGAGAGATGGTAGTGAGGCTTAGAGAAGGGTTGCAACAATAGAAAGGGGAGGGGGTGCTAGTTTAGAAGAATTAAACTAATTGTCTGGGGATCACTAGGGCAGTTAGTAGAGATATTGGTACCCTGGATCAGGTTTTCCTTACTCTGGGGTTCCAAATCTTCCACCATAAATCCTCTCTTGATTGTGTCATTTAGCTGCTTAAAATCTCTTGCTGGCTACCCACTGCCTTCTGCATAAAGTTCAAAGCTGTTTGGGAATCAGAGAATGTCTCCCCTGATATCGTCCTTCGCTTTTACCAATCACCTTTACAGAATTTGATTATTTACACTTTCCTGTTACCCACTATCCACTCTAAACTGTTAGTCACTATGGGATTGGGAAAGTGTCATATTTATTTTTGTATACCTATTTCCTAGCTCTCTGCCCCACATAACAGATTATCAATAAATCTCTGATTCATCACTAATTTCTTGCTTTCTTTTATCCTTAAACATCACGTCTTTTCAGGAAATGACTCTCACTTTCTCCTTCAGTAAACTTTTTTTATTGTGCTCACTGCAGATTCAAACTTCACCTACCAGATGTCAGATAAAGCTTGACACCAAATTGCACACTCTATTACCATCTCAATATGCCTTCAAATTCCATTACTCTCAAGTCCCTATAGACCAGAGCAAAACAGCTACTGCATTTGCATAAAGAGAAAAAAATAAACAGAATGTTTATAAAAACCTATAATCTGAAGGATTCCCTCACAGCATTCTATCATTAGATGGCCTTTTGTTGAGATTCAATTTTCTGAATCTGCTTCAGTCATGGAAGCACTGAGTATAGGTTCAAATGCTAACTTTGCACTTTTTTTGTCAAGTTACGTAAATTCTCTGTGACTAAGTTTCCTCATCTGTGAAATAAGGGTAGTACAATTACCTGCTCATAAAATTGCTATGGTGTATAAATGAGTTAATATATCTTGAGTGCTAAGAATTGTGGCTAACACATAGTAAATACTGTTTAAGTATTTGTTGTTACTGTCATTCATCTGAGATGAGTTCAATAGTGAAAAATTTAAGCAGGAAGACCATTCTCTTTTGTTTGTTTGGTTAAGGATAAGAATTTTATTGCTGACCCATATTGATCAAATGATTTACATTCTATCTCATTTATTTTCGTCACACCCTCATGAAATAAGTGTATGTATTTAGAGAGTATATGTATCTATATATGGCCTTAAACAAATGGATGCCAGAAAATAATCAGTATATAATAGTAAAATTCTGTAATAGAAAATCCTTTCACAAGGGCATAGATCCCTGAATTGACATTTCTGTATTCCACTTGACACATGCTATTGATTCAAATTAGTATTGAGCTAGTAATGTCTTCTGAAGAGAACTAAGAGTATTTGTCTGACCAAATTTTGAAAATTAGTTCTTATAGCATATTGCTGTTAATTTTAAAGTAGATTATGGGTGTGCATTTTTTATTTGTATGATGTAAGAATTGCACTGAATGTGTCACACAAGGAAAATTGTAGTTTTATTTCTTTCCTTAGAAAGATAACAAATTACTGACCATAGCCAGAAATTGGACTTCACTTGACTTATATAAGATTAGGGAACATTTTTGTGGAATGACTAATATAATGAAAAAAGAAATCTATAGTAATCTTTTTTTTTTTTTTGCCAAGGAAGATTCACCCTGAGCTAACATCTGTGCCAATCTTCCTCTATTTTGTATGTGGGTCTCTGCCACAGCATGACCACTGATGAGTGGTATAGGTCCACATCTGGGAACTGAACCTGGGCCACCAGAGTGGAGCGCGCCAAATTTAGGCCATGGGGCCAGCCCCTGTAGCAATCTTTGAATTTCAAGACCACTGATATTTAGCACTGCATTAAGTAGGAGCTGGAGAAAATACATCTTCCAAAAAAAATCACCAAAAATCCACATTAGGAAGTAAAAGAGGAGATGCTGCTCAGCTGTGATCCTCAATCTGAGATTTCTTATTTCAGGGACACCTATTGTTGAATAGGAAATGAGATGTGAAAAGCCAAAAGATGAAAACAGTGTATTTTCTTGACTTTCAGTTTTGCCAATAGGCTGAAAGGAGGTAGAGAATGTAAGTAAATTAACTGGTAAAGTTTTTAAACTTTATCTTATATCTTAAAATCTTAAAGCTTTGATCAAAAGAAACTGCTAGATTGGTATATAATTTAAAAGATATATATTAATCACATGCTGCTTGCCTCTTCAGCATTCATTCGTTGTCTTCTCTCATCACCTGTGCCTCTGGTTTTCTTTGAGGACTTCATCCGTCCCCTAAACCTATTCACCAGGCTTGCTGGGATTGACCCCACCTCCCAGCCAACGCTGTATCCATCTACCTGGCCATAGCGATTGCTTTAAGGATGAGCATATGACTCATTTTGGGATAGCAAGAAAGAATACACCCAAGAACTTGTGCAGATATAACTAAAAGAGACACTGGAGCTTTCCGGAGTCACTCCATAAAGTTGGTAATATAAAAGGCAGAGAGGAAAGATGGATGTATCTGTTGGTATCGTTTGAGCTGTTGGATCTATCCTCACCTGAAGCCATTTAATCCTTACCTGAAGCCATTATTTAAACCAGTAAAGTCTCGTCATTATTTTTATCCCCAAAGAGGTCTGATACAGAAAGAGACTGGAACGAAAGTTCCTGCTTTACAGGAGTGGCTGCCTGGGCTTATATTTCCAGATGTATCCAAAGTTCATTCCTAAGCAATTATTCACTTTCTATTTTCCTTTAGAAGATGTCTATGAAAAAAATTTGCAAAGCCCCTAGATTATACTAAAGAAGTGTCTAATATGGCTTTTCTAAATAAGTTAATTTCTACAGAAGATTTCTCAATAGAAAGAAGGCAGCATTGCAGTCTGTTTGAAACAAGAGGGACTTCTTTTGTCTCTGCAGAGCATTAGATGTTAGATTAAGAAAACATCAGTTGTCCTTACCAAAGCAGAAGTAGGCCAGCAGAAATGTTGGACTGTCTGAAGTGCCTCAAGGCATCTTTTTTTTTTCTACTATTGTTACAAGATCCTTTTTTTCCTTCTTATTCTTTTCTACTCTTTTGACGTTAGAACATTCCATTGCTGGAAATCATTGTTGAGATCATGATAGAAATGACATGATGTCACAAAATACCTGCATGATATCTTTTATTAAGATTCCAAAATGTCAACTTTGATTCAGAGCTGTATCAAGATTTTTAAATAATAAATTTATGCAGAAAGCCTTCTGAAGATTTGGTTTGGGCTGTTCTAGGCCACACAACCCAGCAGATGGCCACATTCCATGAGAGAGCTAGAACCCTCTAGAGAAGTTCTGATCTCATAAACAACATTTAAAATTATTTTGAATATTGGTTAGGTTTCCAGGAGTCTGCTACCTAGACTCATTCATTCCTTCCTTCTAAATGTTTCTTGTGTCTACTCTGTTTCAGGCATTGTAGTGTGTGCTGGTGATATTCGTATTAATAATGACAGCTTGGGGGGGCTGGCCCAGTGACGCAACAGTTAAGTTTCCATGTTCTGCGTCTCGGCAGCCCGGGCTTCACTGGTTTGGGATCCTGGGTGTGGACATGGCACCGCTTGGCAACCATGCTCTGGTAGGCGTCCCACATACAAAGTAGAGGAAGACCGGCATGGATGTTAGCTCAGGGCCAGGCTTCCTCAGGCAAAAGAGGAGGATTGGCAGTAGTTAGCTCAGGGTTAATCTTCCTCAAAACAAAAATAATAATAATAATAATAATAATGACAGCTTCTGTCCAGCAAGCACCCACCATCTGGTTGGAGATTAGAAAATATGTAATCAAATCATTTTAACATAGTGCAATAATTTCTAAACTAAATGTATGTTCAGGGTGCTAAGGGGCAGAGTGGGTAATTTACTCTCTACCTTAAAGGGTCACAGAAAACTTTGGCAAGGAGATGACTCATGTGTTAACTCAAAGGATAAATAAAAATTCTTAAGAAGGTCAGTATATTTTAGGCTAAAAGCACAGCTCTGCAGAATCACAGAGGTGTGAAAGAACTTGAGATGTTTGGGGAGCTGTAAATATTTGGGCATGTCACTGCAGAATTCGTGTTCAGAAAGTTGGAGGAGATGAGGCTTTGTGGATGGTGCCAGATCATAAAGGAAGCCAAGTTAAAGACTCTGCTCCATTCGATTGGAATTAAAAGTGTTCTGCTAGGGAAGTGGTGTAGTCAGATCATTTAGAAATAGAACTCCAACCACAGCAAAAAGGAAGGGAGGTCCAGACAGACTCTTTTGTTCTTTTCTAAACTAAACCAAAGTCTATTTGGCTATAAAACAAAATTTGATCTAGGAATAATCTTGAGAATTTTATTGCAGTGAAATTTGCTTTTAATCAGTGATGTTGATGCTCTCTCTTCTTCCCCTGTCACACATTAAATTTAGAAAGTGGGGAAATATATCCATATGTTTTAGACTTTGCGTTTTATGTGAAAGACCTCTTATAGTTTGTCATAATGCTAATGGCAAGAAGGAATGTTCCAAATGAGTATGATCCAGCAAGTTAATGAAGAAAGAAGTTATATTGAACACTTTATTTTGTATTTATTTTAAAGAGCCCCTGATAATGTAGCTATAGGAATATCTTTCGTAATTATTGGAGACATTCGTATGTGAGCTTTATACATATATAACTCTGACATCTACATAAGAGTGTAAAAGATTGATGTATTATAATAATATTAGTGAAAGATGTAATTTTATCTATCATTTTTTATGTGCCAGGAATGTCTGCAAAAAGTACTATAATTGTATTAATTCTGTTACTTACAAGTAGTAGGTTGTTTAAGCTTCATGTTCCCAGAATTGATCAATGATATTATTAACAATGGTTAAAATGTTGATTGTTCTTACTTTTTTTATTTAAAAAATTGATTTTCTATTTTCAATTTGATATGAAGAATACTCTATTTACGTATTTTATAGCATGTTAATACATTTATTTATAATGTAGCTTCTTAGCAGAGTGGATTTTAGTTAAACAACCTTAGTGCTGTTTAGATGGACTGTACTCAGGCGTGGTCTATTGATTACCGTTAGGGGAAAACGACAAACCAAAGTTGCATCTGAGTCATAAAAGAATCTTTTACCTTTGTTCACTGGGTAATATCCTCATGTTCTAATTTGATAAAAGTATTTCAAAATGGATTTACTGATAGCTTAAAGTGTAGCTTTGGTCAATAGAAAGGCTAATATTAAATATGAAAAACATGATAATGTGTATGAAGAATGTGCCTTTCATCCCTAGAAAATGGAAGTATTTATCTTCCATTAAAACTAAGAAAGGCAAGGCTGGTTCCCTGCTGTTTTAAAAAAAATAATCCCATAATCATTCAGTTGAATTCAGGAAAATAACATTTCTTTTTTGGAACTCTCCTTTTACAAAATTGTATTTCATGTTGATTTGGAGTATGCGTTAACCATACATTCTGAATTCAGTATATCCTGATTTCTTTCCACTTTCATCCATAGACGAGAATGGCAGTAATTCTTTGAAGTAGAGTGGTCCCCATTATTCTGGTTTGACTGCCCACAAAAATAGAGTTCTGGGGCCATTCAGAGCACCCTGGAGAGCTCAGACTATATGAAGCTGTGTTTCTGGCTGACTAGGCACATATAACATTTAAAGATTGAAAATGTTTTCACAACCAAATCACCTCTCTACTTACTTTAAATATTCATCTATCTTATCAAGTTCCTACATCCAAAAAATGATTATTCTCCCAAAACAAGTTAGTTTCAACTTAAGGCTTACTGAAACACTCAAAAAATGTTACTCTAAATGAGTAGAGTTCATGTTTTTTGTAAAAACAGTACATGTCTTAAACCTCCCCCAACTGAAGCAATCAAAAAGATTGTGAGCCCAATTGTTCTAGGAATGGACTGCATGGTACAAGCCCAGGAGTCCCTTCACATTCTGGGAAGTTAGGTTGCAAGACTGTCATTCATCTAGAATGTAAGGTGCAAGGTGCCCCCTGGAGTTTTCCACTACACTGGCTTTCAACCCTCCATTCAGTCTAGATTATGAACACCACCACAGAACCAGGATCTACTTCACACAAGAAGAAATAGATGTGGTTACCAGATGTGTGAGAACACTGCAGCAAAAAAAATGCCAGTTGGTGAGACAATATCTGTTTACCCCATGTGTATAGTAAAGTCAGTAAAAAGAGCACCAGTGCCATGAAATACAAATTCTTAGACAGAAGAGGAGGAACTATAAATTATGATCCTTAGAAAGTTGTTTAACAATATATATTATAAACCTAAAATATGTTCATCTATACCACTTCTAGTAATCCGTTCTAAGGACTAATATCCAAAATGTGGATTCTTATAAAAACATTCTCTACAGCATGTACTAAAGGAGTAAGAATGAAGTAGCCAGTAAAGAAGACCTAAAGGACTGCAAGGAAGAGTAGAGAATAATAAAAATGTCTTTGCGTAGGCAAATGTATTCATTCTAATGATTAGTGTATAGTAGGGCTATACAATATGGTCTGTTGGTCTTCCTGTCTATTATTCTATTCTTTCACCAGGACTAGACTACTTTTCCATAGTTTGACCATTTATTTTACTATTCAATAAAGCCATTGTTCCTTTTCTTTTCTAAACTTTCAAAAATTCAATTAATCATTTTTCTAAGTTGTAAATACACTTTTTTGTAATTTTTTACTATGGTTATTAAAATATTAAATGAATTTAGCAAAAACTCACATCTTTATTGTGTATAATCTCTCCATCCGGAAGCTCAGTGTGTTCCTCCATTGTTTGTCAAGTTTTCCTTTATTTTTCTTGGTAGAGATTTGAAAATTTTCTTATGTAGAACAAAGGTACTCCAAAAGAAAGAGATAGGGTTGTATGATTGTTGCTATTATGTACTTGCTTTTTATAGTGCCTAAGTCTCTTATTTAATAATCATTTCCTAAAGGCAAAAGACAATATATTAATGTAAAGATTTAAGCCATATTTTTTAGAGATCAGGGATCAGAGAGCAAGGTATTTAGTTATGACTCTGCTCTTGAGTAGTTTTTATATAATACATCAAACTTTGTGAACCTTCCATTCACCAACATGCAAAATCAACACAGAACTGAAAATGGTATGTTATATATCTTTATATATAAGAAAGTGTCTTTCTATTCAAATTTGTGTTACTATGAATAAACACCATTTTTCTGTAACTTTTCTGTAGTTTGGGCACTCTGAGAGTTGGTCTGACCTTGTCAACCATAATAATCTTTTTATTTCCTTGGCATTCAGATTCTACAGACATATATTAAATGCCTTAATAGACCTAGAGCAGATTATCCTGAAAGGGGCAGTGAATGTTTAACAGAAGAAACATATTATATGTACATGTTGACAATTTTGCTTAGATGTATGCTATTCGTTGATATTTTTATTTTCCAAGTTCTTTCAAGTTATGATAGAAACCAAACAAACATTACTGCAGGAAATATCTTCCCACAAGAAAAGTGAAAGCAATGAGCTGATAGGAACTTTTAAAGAACTCTTATATTATTGTTTCCATAGACTGGGTGTAAATCGATTCTTATAGTCAATGTTTTAGCATTAAACAGATTATTATTTTATCTTTTATTTATAAAAATTTACTTATAATGATGCAAGATGCCCTAATAAGGATAAAATTATTCTTTAACTGTCAACAACAGGTTTTGTCTCGGATTGTCTGACATGGTAGCAAACAAAAATAAAAGAAGCAATCAAACAAAAAAAACAAAGCCCATGGATGAGAAAAACACTTTAAAACAGGATGTAAGTGTTGAGTCCTATCTATCAACATGAGAGTGTGTGAAAGAAAATTAGTGTAAATCAATGTGATGAAATGTTTACCCAAAGAACATTTTAAATAATATTGATTTCTACTAGTTCCTATTTAGGCAAAGTGACCCACTTCAATTGGGCATTTGCCTAGTGGCCTGTGGGGAAACACGCACTTTTAAATGGAAATGGGGGAAGCAGGCTCTGACTCTCGGGCTTCTAATTAGGAATCTTGTCCTAGGAATAACAGGGGATATGATATGTTACTGTGTATGCCCTCACTCTGGCAAATAGTAGTGCTGCCTCCTTACCATTCTCCTTCAATTGAGTTTTTCCCTGACAGAATCGTGGAAGACCCTACTATCAAAATCTTTATCAGGCCCTAATTCTTGTTTCTCTAATTTTGGTCACAGCTTGCTTGGATTTAGGCCCTAAAGAGCTTAGAACTCTAGTTTTAGGACTAATATCAGAAATCTAGCTCAACCCTGTATGAGAAAGGGTTTATGAAATCCTTTTAAAAAATAATGATCAGGTGTAATACTTTTTCCATAGGAAATAGTATTCTAAGTTTCTCTTTACAGTTGTCTTTTCACTGAATTGTTTCACTTAATAGTGCCTATACTGAAGGCACTATCACAACAGACATGTTGAAGTTGTCGTGTTAACATTTATGCATTAAATTATGCAATATTTCCTTTACAAAAATTGTAGGAAGAAATTTACATGCTTTTTAACTCAAGAACAATTTTACCTCTCCTGAAGATTGTCCTATTTTAGGATGAATTCTCTAATTAATCCTCCTTTGTGTGGACTCCTGAAAAGCTTAGAACTAAGATCATGAAGAACCTATAACCAATATGTATGGGATTTCATATACACAAACATTTATATTAACCTCATTTCTCTAATGTCTCTACTTTTTAAAATAACTTTATTTCTCATTTCTTTTTAATTACTATTAGCTAACTCTTAAGTGTTGAAAATCACATTAAAAATTTTTTTGGAGCAAGATAACATAGGAATTAATGTATTAAATTCCCATTTCCAGACATCTGCCTTATAAATTTTGAGGTCAAACAATCAGAAGGTAGTGACTATCTATACCTGTTATGTGGCAATCCTCTTTTCCTCCCACTCCCCGATCAGGATTGAAGGAAAAGTCATACAATGGAAGCACTGTGCTGTGAAAACTCCTTTTAAGCATGTGGCTCTATCTCAGTGGCCAAGCTTGTGACCTCCATGTCTCTAGAGAGTTCTCTTTCAGAGATCACACTTGCTAATTAGCAAATAAATTTCTAAAAACTAGTGATTGCATATAAATGTCTTTGAAATATAAGATTGTGTAAATGTAGTTGGCATGTTTAGCTCTTTAAAAGTCTAAGAGAATGGAAGGTGACCTAGATGATATATTGAAATTGGAAAGTAATACTGCTAATAGGACAAAGCAGGTTGAGCACTCTTTTCTTTATCTGTCTTTGTGTGTTCTGATGTATGAAATGCCTGAGTGTGCAGTATGTTTATTATCACTATGTTCCTTAAGTGATCACCAATCATAATTGGTGATGTTTTGAAAATTCTCTGATAAAAGTACAGAAATTTTAAATGGTTACATTTTGGAGAGCAATATTTGTGGAGTTTTTTAAAAACATAGCACAGTCAGCATTCTGATTTCCTGTGAGACCCTTCAGTGCATTTGTAGACTGGTGGTCTGCATATTGATCCCTCTTGCTTCCATGACTAAAATTGATTTCCCTCCACACTGAGACCTTTTCCTGTCATCAAACTTACTTTTTCTCTTATGCCAAAATGACATTTGATTGGATTATTCAACAGAAGAAGGCTTCCGTTGTTGAGCACGATCAATATTCTTGTGTTTACTGATTTTACAAACCTTTTGGTGACTACATTCATAAATGAAAGCTGGAATGGTGCAAGTTCTAGTCAGATTATACCAAAACTTGAAGACTTTTTGCAATTGTAACCTCTTTTATCCACCTAAAATAATATTCAGCAAGTCTGTTCGTAAAAATATTATGTACTCATGTGTAAATATATCAATCAACAAGCATTTTCAAAAACTTATTTGCAAGATATGCAAAGGCATATACATGATTCTTATTCTAAAGGGCTGTATATCTTGGCGGCATATATAGAATATATGCACAAAAGATAATTGACGATTTAAAAAGTACATAATTTCAAATGAGTCATACTATCAATAATTATAGAAGTAATATCCACCATTTATTTTAACAACTGTTATATACCAGGCTCTTTACACTGTGTTCAGCTATTACATCTATTATATCTAATTTTTATAACAGCCCTCCAAAAGAGTTAACATTAACTCCATTTTGTAAAGAAGGAACTAGTAACTTACTCAAGATTGTGCAGCTGAAAAATAGTTTAAAATTCAGCTCTGCTTGACTCTAATGTCTGCGGTCTGTCAAAGCACCATATTGCATTCTCATAGATGTTACAGATTTTCAGAAGAAGTTAGGGATTGCCTCTGGCTTAGTGGTCAGGAAGATTTGACAGAGATAGTGCAGACTGATTTATCATTTAATGGTGTGAAGGATTCAAAAAAGTTGAGAGAAGGAAGAAGGGGTTCTGAGCTGGGGAGAAAGGACACAAGGTGGTGAGAAAAGGGAAAAAGAGGAGGAGGGCATGCATCCTGGACAATTGAATATACTGATATGTACAGAGCAGAAGTTTCATCAGAAAGTAGTTTGGAGACAAATTTGAAGGGAGAATCAATAGCATAAGCTTACAGAAGGGTTCGCATGCCACCTAATGGCTTGGAATTTATTCCTGAACGGACCAGATTTACTTGAAGGCTTTTGGGGAAAGTAATACTATCAAATGTTTTATTAAGACTATATATTAACCTGACAGGGCTGCAGGATAGAAGGAATGTATGAGCATCTGGAAGTAGAGAGAAGAATTAGGAGACGTTTAAACCAGTCCAAAAATATGGGCCTAAGTTTCATGATAAGATTCATGCAGTGGAACTAAAAGAGTGTAGGTAAGTAGCATTTTTAAGGACAAATCAGATCTTTGCAGTTGAATAAATATGAGTAGAAAGTTGATTCAAACATAACTTTAAGATTTTGTGGCTGAGTAACTAAAGAACTATGTTACCATGAAGAGATTTATCTAAATTTACAAGAGCAAATGACTCTGAAAAGAAAGGTTGTTTAGATAATTTAGTTTATATATGAGATATTGGCAGCATAAGCAAGTTGAAAGCAACCAGCAAATGATGAATCTGGGATAAAACATCAAAAGAGATGTCAGGAAATGAAGTATGGCTCATTGAATGTATAACGATATGTAAATTCACCAGACTAGATCACATCTCTAAGTAAAGAAAGTATAGTTAAAGTCAAATATAATTCTTGTTTCAGTTACTACTATATGCAAAGTATGCATTAGAAAAATTTAAAGGTAGTAATTTTATTCCTGGTTTATAGAAAAGTGAACTAAGGCTCAGGTTAAGCGGCTTACTAAAGTCATAGCTAGTAACACTTCCACTGCTAGTGATGGAAGAGTGATAATTAGGACTAACTCTGTTTCTAAGAACAATTAGAAAGGCTGGAAAAACAAATTCATAGAAATGGTTAGAAGCACTGGTGAACTAACAAGGCAGTGAAGAATTACAGGTCAAAGATCTGACAGAAGATTGGCAAAAATAAAAGTTTGGTATTCGGGTAGTTTTAGCTCTATGGAATTGTGGCTGAGAACATTAGCAGAACGTTTAATAGCTTCATAAGGCTATGTAGAAAAAGTTAGAATTCAGGGCCCAACAAAGAGCTATATACTCTAGGATAAATCAAAAGAATAAATAAAAAATAGGCCAATATACAAAGGGTCTGAAGCCCAGCTTCAAATGACTTCAGTCATGAAAATTAGATTAAGCTGTCCAGGATTGTACAAGTACATAAATACTATGTGAGATTTTAATAGACAACTATCAATAACCGATAGAAAGAGTACACAAAAATCAGAAAGGATAACAAAGATTTGAAAAATAAAATTAACAAATTTGAACTAAATAACACTACATTCAACAATCACAGTGATTACTCTTCTCGATAAGTATGAAATCTTTTAATATAATGGGACATGGAGCAAGTCTCACTATATTTAAAAGGTTTCAAATCTTCCAGAAATGTATTTTCTAATCATAGTACTATTAAGCTAGAAATCAATTTAAAAATAGATTTTTTGTATGTGTGGAAATTAAGAAATAATTTTCCACGTAACATGTGGATCAAAGAAAAAATCAAAATAGGAAAGTAGAATATATTTTGAACTGATATAATGTAAATGCTATATATTAAAACTTATGAGATGCAGCTAAAGCCATGCATAGAGAGAAATATATAGTCTTAAAGGCATATATATTAGAAATAAAGGAATACTGAAAAAAATCAATGAGCTAATTGGGAGGGATCTCTCATGCACTCAAAAAAATGGAATAGAAATATAAACTCAAATAAGATAATAGGGAGGAAAAAAGTTTTAAAGAGAAAAAATTTATGAAATAGAAAAACGTGCACTAGAAATAATAAATGAACACAAATTTTGTTTTTTGAAAAGATTAATAAAATTTATAAATCTATACAGAAACAAATGAAGAACAAATGATAGCCAGTTTCAGAGTGAAAAGGGGAACATTATTAGAGATCATAAAGACATCAAAAAATAGTAAAAGGATATGATTAACAACTTCATGCCAATACATTCAAAAATTTAGAGGAAAAGAGCAGATTCCCAGAAAAATACAGTTCACCAAAAATGAATCCAAAATAAATCTCTCCCCACAAAGAAAACTACAGACCCAGATAGCTGCCCTAGGAAATACTGCTAAAATATTAAGGGAAAAAAATGCCAATCTTATACAAATTTTTGAGAGAACTGAAAATGAGGAACACATCCCAAATTATTTAATGAGACCAAGCATAATATTAATACCAAAATTAAAGTCAAAATTAGATATCACAATTAGAAACAAAAATTGTAAATAAAAATTAGCAAATAACATCTAATTACACATTGTCAGTGTCGCAATCCAATGTACACATCAGGATAGATGCGGAGAGGGCTGATGGCCACTCTGGGTTTATTATAACCAGCGTTTCAATATATACATAGCTTACAGCTGTTAAACATACACAGGTGTTCTGGATGAAGTAATTAGCGAATGCCAAGAATTCTTAGTGATTTCTCAGGGAGCCCTCCCTTGGCCTCTGTTTTGATATTATCATGTTATTGCTGTGCTCCTATATTTTATCTCGGAGTATGCAAGGCCTCCTAGGCAACGGCCCCTCCTGCTCCCAATATTGTGTCTTCATCTGTGACCCCGGGCGACCGCTGCCTGGCTTAGGTTGCCTCCCCCTGGAGGTCTTACCCGTCATTGGCTAACCGGCCTTCTCACCTCTGGGTCACAGTTTGTTGGAAAGCTTTTTCCAGTGATTATTAACCCTTCCTGCATCAGGGGCGGCTACACACATAAAAAGGATAATACATAACAACTAATTATGTTTTTTCCAGGAATGTGACGTTGGTTTATCATTCAAAAATGCAATAGTTGATTCAGCTAATTACAAAGTATAAGAAAAAAAACCCACGCAATTGTCTCAATAGATTCAGGAAAGATATTTGATAAAATTTAACCTCCATTTATGATATAAACTTGTAGCAGTCAAGGAGTAAAAGTAAACCTTACCTTGATAAGTATATGATAAAAATACTAACACATACGTCATATTTAATGGTAAAATGTTAAAACTTGCCCTCTGATACAAGCAACAGAGAAGGATGCACACTATCACCACTCCTGTTAATTAATTAATTATCAAATCAATTCGAAGTTTGTATATTAAACATATTCAGCAACTATAATAAGATTGTAACTAAAAATTATAACCTATTTACTTCTTCAGTTCCTCTTCAATAAGAAATCTAGAGCTAATTCTAAAATTTGTATGGAAATTCAAAAGGACAGGAATAAGCAATACACTCTGAAAATAGAAAGATGGAAGAATATGCTGGATCAGGGAGCAAGACTTTTTATTAACCTCAGTAAGTAAGACATAGTGATATTGGGGCAAAATATGCAATTAGACCAATTGAACAGAAGACACAGTCCAGAAGTAAACCCACATGTTTATGGACGCAATTTATGATAAGGTTGGCAAGGCAAAGCATGGAGAAAAAAATTCTTTTTCAATAATGTATGCTAGGCCAATGGGCTAGCAATAAGAAAAAGAGAAACTTGATCCTTCTCTCAAACAATGTACAAAAATCAATTCTAGCTGAATTTAAATCAAAATTAAAAGATAAAACAATAAACTTTCTAATCCAAAAGATAATATAGGAGATTAAATTTATGAGCTGGTATAGGGAAAGTTTTCTTTACGGCATATGAAGGAAAAAGATTTATAAGTTAAAGTCAGTAAGTTCTATTCATCATGAAACATTAAGATCATGGAAAGGCAAGGGAAAGAATAAGAGAACACATTTGCTGCAAAGTTTTGTGTTCAAAATATGTAAAGAGCTGCTACAACTCAATAAGAAAAAGTCATTCCAACAGAAAAAAAATAGTCAGGAGACTTGAACAGATATTTCTCAAAAGAGACATCCTAAGCTAATAAGTATATTAAAACATACTCACTCATTAGTAACTGGGAAATGCCAATTAAAACCAAAATGCTACACCACTACACACTTGCAAGAAGGGCTATAATTAAAAAGTTAGACAGTACCACGAGTTAACAAGGCTATGGAACAAGGGAACTCAAATACTGCTGGAGAAACGTGACAGGTTGCCATTACCTAGCAAAAATGAACATAGTCATCACCAATGACTTAGGAATCCCACTCCTAAGTATAAGCCAAAAAGAAATGTGTTCATAAGTGCACTAAAAACGTGCAAAGAATATTAAAACTTATTCACATCAGTTTCAAAACTAAATGACTGAGTTAAAAATCAGAATAATGGTTACTTTTAGGGAAGAGGGAAGGGGAAATAGTTGGAAAGGTCATGATGGGGCATGGGGTTTTCAGGGCTGCTAGCAATGTTCTATTTTGTGATCTGAGGGATGATTACCCAGGTGTGTGTGATAATTTATGAGCTGTACTTTTTTTGAGAACATTGCCATATGTATATTTCAATAAAAATATTATAAATAAAACTAAAATATTAAAAACAAAAAAAGTCATCTAGGTAGAAAGTGGAAGTAAGGGATTCAAATTCAGGTCTACCTAACTTCAAAACCCATGAATGACCTATCCTCGCTCAGGAGAACAGATACAAGGAGTAAAACTTTGGTGCATATTCAAATTTGGTGAACAAATCTCTCGGGAAGTCTGTGTTAATGAACAGTGAAATGGAAACATCAGAAAGACCTGTAAATGAAATGTGTTCTTACACTATCTCCTATTCTTAACTCTGATTTCATTTATGGTCAGTGCCACAAAATGTGATTATTTTTTCTTTCACATGAATTCATTTTGTCCGCTGGACTGGATTGTAAATTTCCGGCAACCGTGAGCTGTATTTAATTGGATTTTAATTTTCCACAGCACCTAGTTCTGAGCACACAGCATATGCATGGCAAATATTTTTTGTGTAATAGAATTTTAGGGAAAAAACCTGATAAATATTTGTGCATTTTTTCCTGCTTCCTCTTCCTTGCTTCTACTAGGATAATCAATTGATGCATTTTGTCAGGAAAAGAATGCTTGTCTTATCATGTTCGCTGACGTGTCTACTTTACTGAGAACAGTACCAGCACACACATGAATGAAGCTTGCTACTTACCAAACCATTCAGTCATACATGCCACAGTTCTGCTTCTCCATCAACTTAGAATACACTCTCCTTCCCATCTCTTTCTAGTGAAATTCTACTCATTCCTCACAAACCAAATTGAACCATCTCCTCCACAGTCTCCCTTACTCTTCCCAGTCAGAACCAAATGCTTTCCCCTTGCATTCCAGTAGCGATTTCTTTTTGTATCCCTATCGTGGCTTGTCTGATGCTCTCCTTGTATTACACTTAGTGGTGTACGTGTCTGTCTCTCCAAATTAAACTATAAAATAGTAGACTATGCAGGGAAAGCAAGGGGTGAACAAACAGGTGCACTAACAATTTTTAAGTGGCTATATTCCAGACTCTGAGCAGTGTCCCATTTCGGCTCTGAGAAGTTAGGTAACGTGGCCAGGTGACACATCTACAAGCAGTCAAGCTCTTATTTGCACCCAGGTCCGCCTGACTCTGAAGTCAGTTCACTTTTCACCTCTCTGTGCTGCCTCCTCATCAATGTGTCTGTCTTATCTATCTGAGGCTCTTATAGCTCCTTGTCCATTGTCGACCATGAGGGTGGTGCAGAAAGACTTGTAAATCTGAATAATCTATTGTTCTTCAGTTGCAAATGCTGAATTTCCTTGAAGAGCACCTGCTTCTAGATGGGAGGAAGGCAAATTAACATATAGAGATGATACGTCTGTCAGTTTTCATAAAGTATCAAAAATAAACCTACTACAAAATTTTCTTCTAAATATCTCATATATATGTCTTTAAAATGTGCTTTCTATACAAGACATTTATGAAGTTGTGTTTAAAATAGTGTAGCTGTCTTCTGACAGCTCAGATCAATAGAAGGCCCTATAAAGGATTTGAGGTTAAATGGCAATCAGAAGCTCACACCAAAATAGTGTAATATGTGGGGATTTTCTTCTTTTTCTCTTATCTAATTCCCCTGTGCTTATTTTTTACTTTATAGCCTGTACTTTGTTATACTCAGTGCATCTATTTTTAATGATGTAGCTGTCTTCCAGGAGAAAAAACACTTTCTTTTACTCTCTCAGTATTTAGTAGATTTTGAAATGTAGTTTTCTGATTTTTTTAGTTATAAGGAAATATACCTTCTCTTGCTTAAGCTGTTGACTCTATGAATTTGACAGATGGCAATACATTTTACATCTAAAAATAATTATTTGGATGAGAAAAAATACTATTACTTTCTCTCTTTTATCTCTTTGCATCATGCAAAGACTTTACCTACATGACCATGACTGTGATTCTGATAGACAAGAGCAATATAAATAAAGATGTGTATGTCCTCCTATTATCAAAGTGCTAACGAGATTACAGACCAGTTGGTACCGTATCCCCAGTTCAAGTTCATTATTAAACACACGCAGTGTCTCCCACGGCATTACTTAAATATATCCTGATTATTAAGTAAAGTTAATATTTAATCTTTCAAAAATGCAATTTAAATTCTGCTTGCCTATCTCTTCTGTAAAGAATAAATAGTTGTTGTTTGGAGATTTATATTGTCAGTAAATAATCTACTTTTTCTTGAGAAAAAATGTTTTGCACATATTTAAGAATTGTAAACCAAAATATTATTCACAGCGTTTCATACTGAAGCCAGACACTGGCTGTAGCACCTGGCAAACAAGATCCCCTCTGCACACAGGCGGGGTTGGCTGGCTGTGAAAGCCTCGTTTTATAGGAAGGAGGGGGTGGCGGCTGTGTGACATCAGCAGAGTACACTTTAGTAATTTCTCTTCTGGCAGAGCTAATAAATCAGTAGTAGGTCATCTGGAGTCATGACTCAATTCTCACAGACTCATTCCTAGGATACAGGGACATGAGCTAGGCTTAATCAACTACCCTACTTATCTTCATTCGGCTTTTTCTATTTCAAGAAATGGGTCAAAGCGTTAGTTTAAAATTCCTGATTTCATGAGTGTATTTTGTATATGTATGTATTTTGTGAGTGCAATTGCTTTAGCTTTGGGGTTTGAATTTATTTTCAGTAAGTTCATTAAATTACTAATTAGTTATTAATACTTCATTGTAGCTAAAATACAGCTTTCAAAAATGCATACAAATAATAGCTCTTAGAAATCTTTAATTTAGGAAGGAGAATTGGCAAATAACTTTAAAAAATATGACCACAGGGCCAGCCCCGTGGCCAAGTGGTTAAGTTCGCACATTCCACTGCAGCGGCCCAGGGTTTTGTGGGTTGGATCCTGGGCGCGGACATGGCACCACTCGTCAGGCCACGTAGAGGTGGTGTCCTACATGCCACAACTAGAAGGACCTGCAACTAAGATATACAACTATGTACCAGGGGGATTTTTGGGGAGATAAAGCAGAGAAAAAAAGATTGGCAAGAGTTGTTAGCTCAGATGCCAATCTTTAAAAAGAAAAAGTTCACCTTTAGAGTAAAATGCTTTAAAAAAAAGAAAAAGGCCACAACCAAAAGTTCTCATATTTCTATAGTTTAAGCAACTTTCATTCACTACTTAGTCACTCACAGTGTACACTAAATCATGATTGATAGCGCTACTTGAAATGTTTTGACAGGCTCTTAGTGAGGTTTTCCCAGTGACAGTTATGAAGCCCCGACTCAGTCAGCCAAAGGAGAGGGATCCTTCCTTCTTCTCAGCAACTTGTGAGATCACACATATCCCTGGATAGTGTAACCAAGATATTATGTATGCAAATCATCACCAGAGGGGTAGTGGGAAGACTACTGAAATATAAATAAAGAGACCTGAATGCTAATCCTAGTTCTGTCACTTACTGTAAAACATTGGGCAAGTTTCTCCTATCACAAGCTCAGTTTTTTTATCTCTAAAAAGAAAACATGGCCAAGATCTCTGAAGCTTTAATTTTCTGTAACGATAACTCAGTATCTAGTAATGTGTCCAGCTAAATGCAATGAAAATATGCTGTTTTCACGATCAGAAGATGATGAGTAAAATTTTCATATTAAATAGATGCATCACATTTGTTTTCTGATATTTGTGCTGATTTATGGCACTCAGGATTGTTAAATTGTCTCCTCAAACATTTACAGGGTCAGAGAGGAATTCTCTTCTTTCAACTAAAAGGTAGAAGTGCATAGTTCGAAATCAAGCTGAAAATTGTCAGAGATCAACCAGAGATATAGCAAATAAAGAACAGAAAAATAAGATCAATTTGCCATCATCATCTCCTCTGATCATTCAGCGTCAATCTTGTTGGAGTTGTGAAGATTAAGTTAAAATATGGCATACCCAGCAACTAATTGTAACGTGCTGAGGCCGGTGGGGGCTGAAGCAGAGGCCGAGAAGTAAATTTCATTGTTAGAACAGAAGTTAAAATCACGGCAATACTTTTCCATTTTCAGTTGAGGCATGTGTTTCAATGTTTTCTAATGGGCTTCCTGATGTAATTCCTGATTATTTATTTGTGAAAGTTTTTCTGTATAGCTACTGTTTTTACAAATTCATTTATCACTTATTTTGCCATTCAGAGCAAAAGAAAACAGTTTTCAATGAGTAAAAATATGAAGCAGCTGGTGATCTGTTGAGGCTTGGAGGAAAGCCTCCTTCCTGGTAGGTTAGGAATGGAGTGACAGAAGTCACTCAAGGCCGAGTTCCCCCACGAATGTTGGTAATTGTTCATTTTGGAGCCTCCATGCTGTGTTAGGCAAACGTGTGTAAATTCTTCTAAAGGGTAAAATATTCATGAAAGGAGAAAGCTAATAATTCATTTAAGTACATTTATGATTTTTAAAATGCTGCCAAATAATTATACTGCTAACTTGTATAAAATTTTTGTGAAATATTAGATGCATATGAAAGATTATATGCAGTGTTATATGTCATAAAGCATAAAGATAAACACTCAGTAAAACATTATCCAATTAAATAACTAGAGCTTTGCTAATGGAATTGGAGTTCCCTGGACCTCTCATACCTTATCCCCCTGGTTCTGACTCAGCCCCTCTGCAGAGTGAATTTCTAAGTAAATTTTTTGTTTATCATTATAGTTTTACCATATCATGTGGTTTACCATATATGAATGTGTACCCTAAGCATTTTATGTTTACTTTTTCTGGAACTTTGTATAAATATATTAATTTACTCAATAAATATTAACTCATTGCCTACTCTGTGCCATGCACTGTTTTAGACATAAGGGATATAACAAGATTAAGGTAATGTCTCTGTCTTTGTGGATCTCACATTCTAGGGGGGAAACAGACAATAAACAAGCAAATAAGTAAAATATAATGAGTCGTCTGATAATAAGTTCTATGGGGAAAAATAATGCAGGGTGAGGGAGCTGGGAGAGTGTATTATTTTGTTTTGGGTGGTGAAAGAAGGCCTCTCTGAGGTACGACATTTAAGCAGAGCCGGAAGGAAAAGAGAGAATCAGTCCTGAAGCTGTGGGAATTGTCCGCCAGATGGGGAAGCGTAAGTGTGAAGACCCGGAGATGGAGCACACTTGGCAGGTTTGAGTAATAGGAGGAGGCAGGGTGTCTGGAGCTGAGTGTGTGTGCATTTGTGTGTGTGTGTGCGTGTGTGAGGTAGATGGGAGGAGGGTAGTAGAAACATGGCAAGAACCAGATCCTGAGGGTCTGTAGACTGTTATAAACACATGATTATTTTTTAATAGTGGTGAAATTCATATAATATGAAAGTGACCATTTTAAAGTGTACAGTTCAGTGGCATAGTCCATTCACAATGTTGTGCAACCACCGCCTCTGTCTAGTTTTAAAGCATTTTCATCTCCCCAGAATACCCTGTACCCATTAAGCCATCACTCCCTGTTTCCTTATTCCCCAGCCCAGGGCAACCACCAATCTGTCTTCTGTCTCTATGGATTTACCTATTCTGGATATTTCTATAAATGGAATCATACAACATGTGACCTTTTGTGTCTGGCTTCTTTCACTTGGCATAACGTTTTCAAGGTTCATCCACATTCCGCGTGTATCAGTACTTCATTCGTTTTTGACCTCTGAGTCCATATTCCCCCTTTCGTATATCCATTCCTCTGTTGATGGACATTTGGGATGTTTCCACCTGACTATGGTGAATAGTGCTGCTGTGAACATTTGTGTACAATTTTTTGTGTGGACATATATTTTCAGTTCTCTTGAATATATATCAAGGAGTAGAATTGCTGGATCATATGGTAGTTCTAGTTTAATTTTTTGAGGAAATGCCAAACTGTTTTGCATAGTGGCTGCACAATTTTGCATTCCCACCAGCAAGATTTGAGGTTTCAGGTTATCCACATCCTCAACACCTGATCTTTTCTTATCTTTTTTTTATTATGACCATCTTGGTGGCTATGAAATGGTTTCTCATTGTGCTTTTGATTTGCATTTTCCCACTGACAAATGCTGTTGAGCATCTTTTCATGTGTTTGTTGGATATTTGTGTATCTTCTTTAGAGAAATGTCTATTCATTCCTTTGCCTGTTTTTTAATTGGGCTGTCTTTTGTTTTTTTTTGAGGAAGACTAGCTCTGAGCTAACATCTGCCAACCCTCCTCTTTTTGCTGAGGAAGACTGGCCCTGAGCTAACATCCATGCCTATTTTCCTCTATTTTATATGTGGGACGCCTACCACAGCTTGCCAAGCTGTTCCATGTCCGCACCGAGGATTCGAACGGAGGAACCCCAGTACTGCGAAGTGGAATGTGCGCACTTAACTGCTGCGCCACCAGGCTGGCCCCCAGGGTTGTCTTTTTTTTGTTGAATTATAAGCATTCCCTATTGTGACTGCCTGAAGTCTTTAGGTATCATATTCATTTATGTACTCAGAAAATGTTTAATGGGTTTGAACTAAGTGGCCTAGCATTTTTTTAATCATTAGGGATACAGCAGTGAGAGGTGAATAGATAATAGCCCTTACTTGGTGGAACTTGTATTCCAGGGGGAGGAGACAGAACATAAACACACAAAAAGATACAATACCCAATTAACATATGTAACTGTTGTAAAAAGTTTGAAAACAAGACAAAGAAGGGTGTGATCTTGGAGAGCTCTGTGTGGGGCAAAGAGTATTTTAAACAGAATGGTCAGGCAAGACCTCTCTTAGGAGAAAAAAGTTAAACAGAGACTTGACATGAGGTAGCAGGTAAAGCAAATATCAGAGAGAAAAGTGTTATAGCCAAAGGAAGACCCGGACAGGAGGATGCTTAAAGTGTTCCAGAAGTATCACAGAGGCCAGTGTGGCTGGAAAAGAATAAAGCAACAGATGAAGGGTAGAGATGGCCCAGAACCAGATCATAGAGGGCCTTTTAGGACTTGGCAAATAATTGCACATTAGTGGGAAGCCACTGGAAGATTTCGGCTGAGGAATAATGTAATCTGAGTTATGTTTTGAAAGGATTGTTCTGGCTGCTGAGCGTAGAACAAGAGTGGAAGCCGGAACCTAGAAAATGGCCAAATCATTAATAAAATGATCAAGATACAAATGAACCAAATACAATAATAGCCATAGAAATCAAATAGAGTTCTTACAATTAGTAGTAAAATACATTCTCTTTGCTAAGAAAATATTTGATTAACAGAAAAACAAACAAAAAGTAAAAACAACTAAATGCTTGTATTTTGTAGTGTCCCTTGGTAAAGTTAAATTACCTGAATGTGCTGGGACCTCTGCTTTAGTCCTCTTCAGGAACTGTGCCACTGCCCCAGGCCCTCTTTACGACTGTATTGTTCTCTTAAAATTTTATTTAATTTGCTTCAGAAGTACTTTTAAAAGCAAATGCTCTTTGTAAGGCACTCTTAGATTCTCTATCCCATAATTCCAGATTCTTATCATGCCAAGTCACTACCAGAAGGAGAAGGATAATGAGCCCCATAGATGTGTAAATCTGAAGCCATAATGCGTGTCCTGGTAATGCAGTAACTGCACGAATGGCATTCAGTTATCATGCTTCATTTCCCAGTTATGCTACATCCTTACTTCTCTTTTAACCATGTAAAATTCTCTGTAACCCTGTTCACTAAACACACCAATGTTACATGAATTCCTATTTTTCATCTAATGGAAAGGATGATTCTCCTTGAATCTGTCCAAGCCTTTTTATTATATAAATCCTGTAGTGTATTATTTGCCTTAAATATATGTTCAAAATACCTGCTTTTAATTTTGATGTTTCTATTCATGGCAGAGCTTTTATTCCCAATTCAAGTGTGAGAACTACTTTGTCTTCTATCCTGTAAGTCTTCTACTCAAATCTTTTGAATTAAGAAAAAAAATGTCCCTTTACAATGTGATGTTAGTTTTTGGAAACATAAGTTGTAGCTGACTTCTTTTAAATACTTAAACCATTGCTACTTTAAGTTGAAAAGGCAAGAGGAAATTAGACTCTCATATCAAATATTAGAAATGTATGTTTGGAATTAGTGACTGTTTACGTGTAAGACACTTTTAGAGAGAGGAGTTCAGACAACTGATGAAATGAGCTACAGAATTTTAATTATTATTTCCTTTTATCAAAGTATTTTAATCCTCTAGTATTGGGGATACACAATTCTACTTCCTTTCAAAGCACAATTGAAGTTTGTCATCCTCTAAAGCTTCATAAATTCAAGACTTTTCCTTAGCAATGATATCCCTGTCAAATCCATTTCGCTGCCCACTAAACCAAATGAGAATGTGAGGACCACAGGTGAGGCTGACAGTCGGGAGTTCTGAACATCCCTGCAGCCTCTGACTAGTTGCCTCCAACGTACCACGAATCTAATGATGCACCTGGACAGTTATCCTTCAGGTAAACGTTGTCTGAGTAGAAGGTGCTATTAAGTATTAAAGATTATGACAGTGCATTACACTACAAAACTGTGTTTACGAAACGGATGCTCAGTGTTTCCCATGCTGTCTTTGAAACAGTGCTCGTTTGGGGGTTGGCTTTGTTTGAATTGCTTTCTCCCGAACTACTTCATTTCTAATGTGTCCTGAAGAAACGGAAAGGGGTAAATTTCTATCAATATCGTTAATTTTAAATTTGGGAGATGTACCAACACATCTTGCCTATCTCAACAGATATATGTCTGTTAAAATTACCTTACTGATCAGTGTTGGATAACTTAATATCTGGATTCGTGGCATCTATGTCATTTTCTGTAATGAAGTCTCACAATTGTTTAGCCTCAGTCCCTTTATTTATATAGATTCAATCGTTGTTATCAGGCCCGTAACACTGTGTCTTTCTCACTCCCAAGTTGTTGACTTTGGTTTTACTCTTGGTTGGCTGAATTTCTTCATGGTTTGTTTTGTTTTGCTTTCAAGAAAATTCCATTGTATGTTTTTAACCCCATGCACGTTTGACTGAGATTTGCTACTTTTGTATTTGATCTATATATTTTCCTTACTTGTAAAAGCAAGATAATATTTCCTGCTTCTCAAGATTATTATAAGCAGTTTACATAGCACAGCAATCTAGTCCTTTGGCGAAGTGTAATTTATTTGTGTTTTCTTGGTACATCAGATAATTGAGCACAGTGCAGAGAGGTAATATCTATAATCTCTGTAATGGCCTCATTCATAAGAAAATAACAAATGTTTCATTCCTAAACCCCAGCTCTGTATGGTCACCGAATGAATACTAGAAACCCAACTACATCATTAACTTGTGATGTGACCTGGGCAAGTATTTTCTTTTTTGTGGGCCTCATTTCCTAAACCTTAAACTAGATCTTTCCCACATTTTTTCTTTCCACATTTTCTGACTCTGTGTACACAGCAGTGTTCTATTAGAGAATAGCAAGATAGAGTAGATAAATCAATCAAGTTGCTCACACTAGTAAAACAGGCAGCACAGTGTAACTCTAGGCATATTAATCAACTTCCATACCTTAGTTTCCTTGTCTAACGTATGGGTATAATAATCATGTCTATCTCATAGGGTTGTTGGAAAATTGCATCAGCTAAAACCTGTAAAACACTTAATGTCTAGCACATAACAATGCTCATAAATATCAGCAATTATTAGTTCCAGATTGTGATTTTATGTTCATGTCCTTTAGACTAAAAATCAGGCACATGATAGTCACATATGAACATAACATTTCTTTATACTTCTGACTCATTGCAGAATTTATCACTTGAAAATTTATGGTCTTAGAAGAATAGCTGACAAGATTCTCCTGCTTGGGTCTCTATTATTATTCTTTGCATTGACTTCCCAATAACTCAACTTGTCTAAAAATCTTAACTCCCCAAGTCCCCTATTATTTTGATTCTGTGTATTTCATCTCATCCATTTTCCCCCTGGCTTTGTAAGTCCATCCAAACCCAAGCACAGTAGCTTATTATTCCTACCCTGAGGGTAAAGACTTCAAAAGTCTTAGCACATTAGCTTTGGAACTCCTTCTGCCTGCATCTTCTCTCCTTGTTTGATCAAATAGGCAGCCTCTATTCCATCTTTCGGATGTATATATAAGCCAAGCACTTTTTAAGATGTCTCCAGTTCAATAGTGGTTTTGATATTTTTAATGGCTTCTAGAGAGCATTATCTTGGCACACAATGCTGTAAGATATAGTTTTACAATAGAAAGTATTCAAATTGATTTTATGTTATCTTTATTGATGCTGCTTAGCAACTACTATAGAATTGGTGGATAAAAGCGCTGCCAGTTTGTAAGTGAATGTGCTCCTGGTTTCCTTAGTGTTCAAGCTGATTTTTGGCAAAAGAGTTCACATTTGTAAATGCTATTTATTTCTTTTATTTCTTTATTTGCCTATTCAATTATTATTTTTAACATTTATCTTCATAAGTATATAGGGCCAATGCCCCCCCCAAATCTTGCTTACCTAGTTATTGCATATGTTTTGAGCCAGAGATTATGAAAGTACAATGTAAAACAGCTTATAAATGAAAGATGTTAAAAATAAATCAAAAGGTGAAATTATACATCAGATAAAATTTTGTCTGAAAAAACGTTGCCTTGTAAGCCAGAGTTATTTTCATTGTTCTGTTTTGTTTTGTTTTTTAAACTCTCCTCCTGAATATACTGTTTCTCACAATTTATCAAGCTACACGCTTGAAAAGAGAAATGTATTGAAGGTCAAGTTGCTCATAAAAGCTTTAGCAAAATGTCAGAAACAATTACACTCCATAGAGGATAAACCCCCAAAGAAATTAAACATCCATTTATAAAAGTTGTATCTGTACTGTGGTTCCATTTCCCAAAGTTATGCTATTGATGATTCCCAGATTGTAATATGCTACATTGAACTGGTACATTTTAAGGGTAGATTATGCTCTGGAAGAAAAATAAAAGTGTGTTTTGGAAAATGCTGTACTATATAGACTTAGATAAAATATAAACTTATTTCTTTTACCAATTTTTAATCAAGTGTCTATCAGATGTTTGTGTCTAGAATTTATCATGTCCTGATGTGGAGAATATGAGCTTTGGAGTCCAGGAATGTGGGCTTGAAATCCTGCCTCTGCCACTAAGTAGCTAATGACTTGGGGCAAGGGAAAAAGATTGATTCTCTGTTTCAAATGCTATAAAAAGTGATTTTAAAAAGTATTTACCTCCTGAATTGCCATGATGACTATTTGCTTCGCACATAGTAGGTGCTCAAAAGTGTTATTTCCTTTCCCTTCATCCAGGGTATAATAATCAGTGTGAAACTATTACATGTTTTAAACAGAAAAGGAACATGAAAGAAATATGTTAGGTCCTCTTACCTTGAATTGCAGTCATAGGTAGATTTAGATGGGGGAGAAGTTTAAAACTCTTGAGTTCAATTGCATGGGTTTTTTTGTTTTACTTTGTTTTCTTTTGAAATTATAATGAGAACACTGGGAATTAAGAGAACAAGATTTATACCTAAATTATTCATTACACGCAGGAGTTTTATTCATAATATTTAAGAAAATAGTCACTGACCAAGGCACAAGCACTGACCAATCTGAACAGATGCCTTGAACAATTAATTTGTCTTTAACTTCAGTGTGCCTTTCCTGTACAAGCCAGCACCTACCAACTGAATATTAGCACCATATTTACGAGACAAAATTGTATAGTGTCTTTAGCCTAATCTAGTTACTTTTCAATTTTAGAAAATATTTACTCTCTCCTATAAGAGCAAAATTCCTGTTAATGTATACCTATACTTGCTTTTAGATTTGGGTCAAATCATATTATATGTGGATTCATATAAATGTGTGTGTGTTCCTTCAGAGCAGCAATTGAATTTTATTGATTCAGGATTAAGTAGTCCTCCTAACACTCATCTAAGTACCTTATAAACTAGATATTACCCCCAAATGTCCCTATTAGGAAACCACTACTGTAAAACTTCATTACTTTGTTCACAGAAAACTATGAAGTAAAAAAAAAGCCCACTCTGATATACTTTTGTCACCTTAAAATACCTAAATCATTGCTTCAACTCAGGGCTTGAAATGAACAACAAAAAGGAGTTATTTGAGATAAATTAAGATGGTACAGTGAACCAACATTATTTACTTTTAATTAAGTATGTATACATAAATGCTAGTCAAAAATATGACTATGGAAATATGGTTTGAACCATTAACCCTTCCTTCCTACACGCTGGCATTTAATCAGGAATGAGTAGACAGGCTAGCTTCCAAACACTGATGTATCAGCCTCCTTTAGGGATTTTTCCCCCAACTATATTGAGATATAATTGACCTATAACATTGTGTAACTTAAGGTGTACAAAGTGTTTATTTGAACACTTATATATTAAAATATGATTAACACGATAGTGTTAGCATTATGCTAAGTGAAATGTTAGACAGAGGAAGATAAATACTATATGATCTCACTTATATGTGGAATCTAAAAAAGCAGGATTTGTAGAAACAGAGACTAGGGGCTGAGGAGTGAGGGAAATGTAGAGATGTTGAACAAAAAGTACAAGTTTCCAATTAGAAGATGAGTAAGTTTTGGGGAGCTAATGCACAGCATTGTGATTATAGATAACAGTACTGTGCTATACACATGAAAATTGCTGAGAGTAGATCTTAAATGGCCTCACTACAAAAAAAGAATTGGCAATTATATGATATGATGGAAATATTAGTGATCTTTTTTTAAGTGAATATTTCTAAGATCTTGCTTTGCAGATCCAATTGAGTAGTTCTCTGACAGGACCTGATAGTAGGAATATTTAGAAACCTTCCGCTAGTTTTGGAAAACTGTGAGCTAGAGTAATTTTTCTATCTTTTCCAGGATCCTTGTTCTTATTGTCCTTTCATTTTGACATATGTTGACTGGTTCCTGAGTTCCATTTTGGCCCATCTCAGACTAACCAACTCCTTCTTTGTCAGTACGGATATGAATGTTTTATAAAACTCTCAGGTTTTCTTTCTGCAGCTCTTCATTAATCATGGTTTAGTTTGATTTTAACAGAGACATTCTACTTCAGTTGCTGAGCTGATGATGCTCTTTCTCTATCAACTGCATGCATTTTTTTTACAAACTCTTATGGTTGTTATTAACTCTGAGATATCCCTGAGCAACTTTTTATAAATGTTAACTGTTGATGAAATGGGCTGGGAGTTCCTAACATGTTCATGGTTTTCAATGAGAAAGTGAACAGCTTTCAGACCAATTAATAGGATAACACTTCCCCCATCATTGAAAACTTCATTTTCTCTAGGATTTTTTTCCTCTGATTTGATAGCAGACATTCCACTACAACTATGGAGATTAAAGGGGCAGACTGTGACTTAGCTGTAGCTCTCAGCCTAGTCTTTGTGGTCCAGACTGTCAGTGTTTCTGCATGGGGGTCTTCAGAGGACGGAGTGGAGGATCTTGGAAAAGTTCAGTGGTGAGGATTAATTCTTTGACTTAGATTTTCCTTCAGAGTCTTCTCACGTAGACCAATCTGCTGTATTTTACTGCTCTTGCTTCCTCATTTCCAATCACTTAGCTTTCATTCCCTCAAAACTCTGTTCAAATTTCACTGCTTTCAAAATGTCTCCCTTTATAAACTGTGCCATCTCTAATCATCCCATCAATCCACAGTATCTATCAGTGAGCCAAAATTTTACACTAGGTTTAATGTGCATGTTTTTATGTGATATAAACATATCTCTAAGTCATTTGGTCTTCTTAATCCTGGCAATATTCCAAAGTCAGATAAAAGTCTATTTAAATTTTTTTAATAATTTTCCACTACCCTGTAGACTTGTTTGCACATTGTGATCTTGTAATAACTATCTGTAGAATAACTATACTTTCTTTTTATTTATGTGAATGTGAAAGAGATCCCAAAGTGTAGGAGTGCAGAAAGAGAGATGGTAAAAATTATTTTAAACAAGAAAATTTAAAATTGGTATTGGTTTTAGTCCTAAAGAGTTGATAAAGGTGTGGAGTCATCCTTTTCCAGACAATGGGGTCCCCTGAGCCTAGTGTTGTCACAACTATACCCAGAGCGTGGGAAATGGACTTGCTAGACAGGGTATATCAAGTGAGGGCCGATGGTGGAATGTCTTATAACACAACAGACATGAATGCATGCTTGGTCTGGAGACCTACAGGGAGTCATTTCAGGTGTAACGCAGTCATTAGCAGTGTAGCTAGCAGACTATGTGGTTGATCATTTGCAGGAGAGATTGGAAATGTGAGACTCCCTCAGAGAAAGAATGTGAGGTAACCAAGACCTGAAAAAATAAAGAACCAAACAAAAGGAAAAGCCACTCCTAGGACGAGAGCCCTGCAAGTTTCCATGAGGGACTGACTGGGCTAGAACCCACATGATGCCTGATGTGATGGAGGCTGAGGCTGGGGAAATCAACACAGGAGGTGTACTTCGTCACAACAGTAAATGACATTCTATTGAAATACTTGAGGTGGAACTGTCTATTTACATACATTTTTAAAGTTTAATCCAACCAATAGATAATGAATGTGACTATTTGCTTGATTATGTTGACTCTTCAAAATGACCCTAATACATAATTTCCTTCATTTAGTACCATAACTTCTGTCACAGTACTGTAATACAATTCACTGTAACTACGTCATAGCACTTCCAGCAGCTTTTCTTCTTCTTGTCTAGAAGATGCCTGAGAGGTTTGATGACTAAAAGTAGCTGTGTCCAGCCGTTTAATTTACAGTTTTTAAAAGTCAGTGTAAATTATTTATTCTGTAGAGAGAAAGGGGACAAACGGAGCATTACACGATGCTACATGTCTTGGTACTTCTGCTTATCGCTGTGAGTTAAATATTCTTTAGTATTATCATTAAATTTTTTGATTGAGGCCCAAAAGATATTTACAACATAACCTTAAAGAATTTTCAAAATGTGAACTATAACATTTAATAGTCATAATTACATAAATTGGCTTTTCCTGGGGTTTCTGTATTTCCTCACAACCTTAACACTTTAACAAAAAGAAAAATACAAAACTACTGAATGATCAAGCTTATACTATAAGTCTAGTGCAATGGTATTTATTAATGCCTTTCTGCAAGCCCACCTATAAGTTGAATTAGTAAAAAATGTTAAGCACATTAATTCAAGTTGATTGAAAGACAGCAATGTTTAGAATGGAGCAGATCCATTCCCATAGTGGTGTAGGAGGGATGGTCAACTCCTCCACTGACGGAAGGCGGTGAAATAGGCATGGTATTGTTGTAATAGGTAACGTTTTTCAATTGCATGCCGGACACTGAGCTGGGCACTTCATTAAAAAATTTCTTCTCACTTAATATGCATAAGAGCACCATAAGATAAGAACTATTATGAGCTTCCATTTTGCAGCTTGGGAAACTGAATCTTAGAAGAGTTAAATAATTTTCTAAAGGGCACATAGTTGTTAAATAGTAAAGCTAGAATTTGAACCAGGGCAATTTGACTTCTAGTTGATAAAAAAGTAAATTGGGAGGAGATGAAATTAACATTGTAGATCATTTCAAACCCAAGAACAATTAAGAAGAATGAAGTCACAAGAAAGCTATTCAAGAGTGAAAATGTGAAATAAACAAATCTGCGGAAATAAGAATGAATAAAACTTTGTTTAATCTCAAATAATGCCAGAGATAAAGTTATTATTTGAATTTTCTAGAATTTTATAAACATGGTCAGTTTGTGTTTTAGTCACTGAAAATAAACAAAACAGGATAGTCTGAGACTTTCAGGCAAACAAACAAAAGGATAATGGGAAAGGGCATAAAAATGAAGTATTAATTTCAGTTAAATGAAGTAAAGAAAACCTCTCACACCTTTATTCCAAAACATATGTGCTTTCAGTTCTACCCATAGCATGTTAAACACACAGAGAACATGCATAACAAATGTGCCATCATAGGTGACAAACAGGGGCAGAAGTCACGGGCCCTGTGTCAAACTTTACAGAGTATAAGTACATCCTTTTTTTGTACCTAACCTCGAGTGAAATCTTTAACCAGCATTAACTAGGAGAGGAAGTGATGGATGTAGAAATAAAGATTGTTTGCCTAATGCCTTGCTCACGAAGTGGGCAGTTTACACCACAAATGCCTTAAATTCAATGAAGCAAGAAAATGCAAAGGTATGGTTGGATTTAGCCCTAAATCTTCATCATTTATTTATAACAAGTCGTGCTATTTACTACACTTTGTTAGAATGGGTTTCATCTCAAAAATGAAGTTAAGGGAGCTGCCCCCATGGCCGAGTGGTTAAGTTTGCATGCTCTGCTTCGGCGGCCCAGGGTTTCGCCGGTTCAGATCCTGGGCGCGGAGATGGCACAGCTCATCAGACCATGTTGAGGCGGTGTCCTGCATGCCACAACTAGAAGCACCCACAACTAAAATATACAACTATATACTGGGGGGTTTTGGGAGAAAAAGCAGGAAAAAAAAAAATGGCAACAGTTGTTAGCTCAGGTGCCAATCTTTTTTTAAAAAAAGAAAATTAAGTTAAAAGTTGTATTATTAACTACATCAGGGCCTGGTGTTGGAAAGTGGATGCCACTGGGAGAAGGGAGGAAGCTCTCTGCCTCAGGGTCACCTGATTCATTTTGCCAGGATCATGAAGGGATGAAACCATGGAGACTTGAGATAGCAAAACAAAGATAGGTGACAGGGAAGAGAGCATAGTGGAAACGTAAAAATTAAACTTAGTGAGAATGCAAAGCATTTGAAGAAGGTGATGAAAAAGGAGGAAAATCCTGAAAATAATTATGTCTTAGTATAAAGACCCTAGCTTGCTTAAAGATTTTAATATGAGATTGACTCATATTAAATGTCAATGAGTAAATATGTAGATTAAAAGAAGAAAAGAGGGGCCAGCCCAGTGGCATAGTGATTAAGTTCACAAGCTCTGCTTTGGCAGCCTGGGATTCGCAGATTTGGATCCCGGGTGTGGACCTACTCATCAAGCCATGCCGTGGCAGGCATCCCACATATAAAATAGAGGAAGATGGGCACAGATGTTAGCTCAGGGCCAATCTTCCTCAGCAAAATGAGGAGGATTGGTGGCAGATGGTAGCTTGGGCTAATCTTCCTTACCAAAAAGGAAAGAAAAATAAAAAGAGAAAGTGAAGCTAAAGGTTATATTCATGTTATAAATTGGTTGTCAAAGTAAAAATTGCACCAAACAAAGTTACACAAGCAAGGAAGACTATTGTAGACTATTACAACAGAAACCGAAATCAACTCCACAGAAACAAAAGGCGAGAATATTTTTTAAGCACCGGGGTGAGCTAGTGGAAAAACACTGGAAGACTTTGGGGGCGAGATTGATCAATGGGATGTGTTGAGCACATTGAGTTACTCCTGAGCTTGCAAATGTTTTTTTCTGTTATCAGATCATCTGTGTTTGCTAATTGGTGCCCATTGAAAAAAGTTAGGCACCTGCTGTCCTAGAGAGACTGGAAGATCAGGGCACTATCCCCTTTAATGTTTCCATGTCAAAGAGATGGTTCCCAATTCCTCGAGAAAGACATTTCCTAGATTGTAAGACTAGCAAGAGGCTAGGAGAAGATGTACATAAATTTCAAAGGTGCAGAAAAATAATTTACAATTGCAAGTTTTCTAAAATAAATGCTCTAAGAAAAGGGAGGTCAGGAGCCTAGAGTTAGGAAGAAACCTGTCTAAAGTTTACTCAAGCTGAGGGTAACGTTAGACCATCTTGGTCAGGTTTTAGTAAACTAACAATTGGAAATGTATAAACACCAGGAACTTTTTCAGAAAAGTAATGTATATCCTGGAATTTCCTATCCATGTTTTCCCTCATCCAACAAACATTTACTGCAAAACTTAAATTTTGACAATAACTGAACCAAGGACTTCAGATATAAAGATGTTGAATAAGACAAAATCGCTGGCCAGAAGGTTCTCATAGGCCGTGGCAGTTAAAGGTGAGTCAACAGACAATTATAAAAAGTCTTAAAGGTGATATGTCTACACTGCTGTGGGAACAGAGAGGGTAGAGCACAACTCCATCTGGGCAATTTGACAAAGTCAGAGAAGGTTCACAGAGGAAGAAAACCCAGTCCTAAAGGATGACTTGGTAAGAGGACGGGGCAGGCAGGCATGGAGAACAGTGTACACCAAATGGCAGAGGAGGCAGAAAGCAACCTCTCAGTTCATGGAAAAGCAAATAGCTTTCTATGGATAGAATGTAGGGAAAATGTGAGGCAATGACAGAAGATGAGGATTTTCTATGCTCTAGTAAGGAATTTGGCCTTCAGCTGATAGGTACTGGGGAGACTGTGATGCCCATATTCACATTTTAGAAGTACACCCTTGGGGTCAGAATGGATGATGAGCTGCAGGGGAAATGGGAGACAGCAGGAGACCAGAGGAAACTGTGCAACAGTCTGGAAGAGAACATGGGGTCAGGAGTTACTTTGTACATTGAATAAAGCAAAGTCACTGTCTGGATGTGATGGCAGAGGGAGAGCAGGGATTAAAAATGATTTGGAAACTTTCCAGTTAAGATGAAGAGATGTGTAGCTTCTCTTCAAGAAGGGGAATGAAAAAGGGTTATAAGACTCAATTCAGGGTCTTTTACTTCAATAAGCTGAGAGTGTGATACTGGCCCTACATATCTTATGAAAGGCAGATAAGATGATTATATGAAAATGCTTTCTAGAAAGATGCAGGCAAATATGAGACTCCATTCTTTTCCCATCTCAATTCTTTTTTGTATTTATATTGGTTTTCAATAAGTAAGTAAATATGTAAATAATGACTTTCAATATCAAAAGTCAAAATGAATTTTTTAAAAATTGTTTTGTTGAGGTCATAATAGTTTATAGCATTGTCAAATTTCAGGTGTACATTATTGTTTGTCAGTCACCATATCTATGTGCCCCTTTATCTCTTATGCCCACCCTCCCAACTCCCTTTCTGGTCCTTGACTTTTATTTTTTGGGAGATCTTTTATTACTGTTTCAGTCTCTTCGCTTGTGATTGGTCTATTCAGATTCTCTATTTCTTCTTGATTCAGTTTTGGAGGCTGTATAAGTAAGAATTTATCCATTTCTTCTGGATTGTCCGATTTGTTGGCATATAGTTTTTCATAGTAGTCTCTTAGACTCCTTTGTATTTCTGTGGTATCTATTGTAATTTCTTCTCTTTCATTTCTAATTGTATTTATTTGAGAGAACTCTTTTATTGGTGAGTCTGACTAAGGGTTTGTCAATTTTGTTTATCTTCTCAAAGAACCAGCTCTTAGTTTCATTGATCCTTTCTACTGTTTTTCATTTATTTCTGCTCTAATTTTTATTTCCTTCTTTCTGCTGACTTGAGGCTTTGTTAGCTCTTCTTTTTCTAGTTCTGCTAGGTGTAGTTTAAGATTTCTATTTTGAGATTTTTCTTGTTAAGGTGGGCCCTCCTTGCTTGAATCTCCTTCTTAGGACCGCTTTTGCTGCATCCCATATGAGTTGGTATGATGTATTTTCATTTCATTTGTCTCCAGATATTTTTTGATTTCTCCTTTGATTTCTTCATTGATCCACTGGTTGTTCAGTAGCATGTCATGTAGTCTCCACATATTTGTGACTTTCCCAGCTTTTTTCTTGTAGTTGATTTCTAGTCTCATAGTATTGTGGTGGAAAAGATGCTTGATATGATTTCAATCGTCTTAAATTTGTTGAGGCTTGCCTTGTTTCCCAACATATGGTCTTCTTTGAGAATGTTCCATGTGCACTTGAGAAGACTGTGTATTCTGCTGATTTGGAATGGAGTGTTCTATGTATATCTATTAAGTCCATCTGGTCTAGTTTTTCATTTAATCCCACTATTTCCTTGTTGACTTTCTGTCTAGATGGTCTATCCATTGATGTAAGTGGGGTGTTGAGGTCCCCTCTTATTATTGTGTTGCTATTAATTTCCCCATTTAGGTCTGTTAATAGTTGCTTCATATACTTTGGTGCTCCTGTGTTAGGTGCATATATATTTATAAGTGTTATGTTTTATTGGTGGAGTGTCCCTTTGACCATTACGTACTGCCCCTCTTTGTCTCTCATTGCCTTTTTTATCTTGAAGTCTACTTTCTCTAAGTATGGAAATACCTGTTTTCTTTTGTTTGCCATTAGCTTGGAGTATCATCTTCCATACCTTCACTGTGAGCCTGTGTTTGTCTTTAGAGCTGAGATGTGTTTTTTGGAGGCAGTATATTGTTGGGTCTTGTTTTGTAATCCATCCCACCACCCTGCGTCTTTTGATTGGAGAATTCAATCTACTTACATTTAGAGTGATTATTGATATATGAGGGCTGAATACTGCCATTTTATCTCTTGTTTTCCAGTTGTTCTGTATTGCCCTTGTTTCTCATCCAGTGTATTTCCAACTGCCAATTCAGTTTGCTGATTTTCTGTGATGGTTTTCTCAGTTTTCCTTTTGTTTATCATTTGTGTCCATATTCTGGTTTTTTGTTTAGTGGTTACTGTGAGGTTTATATAGAAGATCTCATAGATGAGATAGTCCATTTTCTGATAGCATCTTGTCTCCATTAGCCTAAGCAGGATTAATCTCTTTACTCTTCTCCATCGAAGTTATTGTTGTCACAACTTATTTCATTTTGTATTGTGAGTTTGTGATTAAAATGAAGTGGTTATAGTTATTTTTGATGCTTTCCTTACCTTTATTTTTAATGTTGTAATTAAGTGTTTGCTAACCTGTTCTGATAGAGAGCTGTAATTTTCTGATTTTGTCTATCTGTTTATCTCCTTGCTCAAGGCTTTGTAAACCCTTTCTTTTTTTCAAGTATGAGGGTCTTCTTAATCATTTCTTATAGAGGTGTCTTGTGGTGATGAACTCTCTGAGCTTTTGTTTATCTGGGAAAGGTTTTATTTCTCCATCGTATCTGAAGGATAGTTTCACTGGATGGAGTATTAAAGTTTTTGTCTTTCAATATTTGAATATATGATTTCACTCTGTCCTAGCCTTTAAGGTTTCTGCTGAGAAATCTGGTGAAAGCCTGATAGGGGTTCCTTTGTAGGTTATTTTCTGCTGCCTTGCTGCCCTTAATATTTTTTCTTGGTCATTGACTTCTGCCAGTTTTACTAACAGATGTGTTGGAGAAGGTCTTTTTACACTGATGTAATTAAAGTTCTGTAGGCTTCATTTGCTTGTAATTCCACCTCCTTCCCCAGGTTTGGGAAGTTCTCAGCTATTATTTCTTTGAACAAGCTCTCTACTCCTTTCTCCCCCTCTTCTCCCTCTGGAATATCTATAACCCTTATGTTGCAGTTCCTAATTGAATTGAATATTTCTCAGAGAATTTCTTCATTTCTTTTTAGTCTTAATTCTGTCTCCTCCTCCACCTGAAGCATTTCTATATTTCTGTCCTCTAAATTGCTAATTCTGTCCTCTGTTTTTTAAGGATTCTAGATGATTTTTTATCTCATCATGCGCTTTTCATCTCCAACATTTCTATTTGTTTTTTTTTCTAGAGTTTCAGTCTCTTTTGTGAAGAATTGCTCTGCTTATTAATTTTCCTGTGTTCATTGAACTGTCTTTCTGAGTTTTCTTGTAACTCATTGTCTTTCTTGATGATAACCATTTTGAATTCTCTATCATTAGATTGTAAATTTCTGTGGCTTCAGTATTGGTTTCTAGATACTTGTCATTTTCCTTCTGGACTGGAGTGTTAATGTATTTCTTCATGGTGTTTGATGGGGTGGACTTTTGCCATCACATAGTGGTAGTATCTGGTCACAGATTCCACCTGTCACCACTGGGGTGGGGCGAGCTGTGTTTTCTGAGCATCCCCTGGCAGTTGTGCCAATCCGTTGGGAGTTGTACCAGTAAGACTTTCTGTGTCTGGCTGCCACTGCTTTGTGGGGATCCCTTGCTCTGTCCAACTGGCTGTGCTGGTGCACCAGGTGGGATGGGGGAGGAGGTGTCTTCTTTCCCACCGATGGTCTGCTCTGCACTCTCTGGTGGCCCACCTGAGCTGCTCAGCTTGGTGGGTGCACCTCCACAGTGGCTTATCTGCCTTGGTATGGAGCATTCACATGGGCTGGGAAGCAACTCTGAGAGCAAAAGCTTTCCTGCAGAGGGGTGCATTTTCCCTCTTCTCCTCTCAAACACTAGTCATTATGCGTGGTCCTATGCCCTAGATCGCTGCTGCTGGGGCGAGAGAGGAGATCCATTTACCTCCTTCCACTGCCTTCCAGGGCATCCAGCACCCCATCTTCAGATATATGGCTGCATGGATCTCTCAGAAGTCTATTGTGTTGTGTGGATGTCTTCTGTTGATTATTGAATGTCCTTTTTGTTGTATCTTAAGGGGAGAGCCTAAGGGAACAGCTCACTCCACCATAATGCTGACGTCACTCCTCCAAAATGAATTTTTAAGACAATTTATGAAGAATACAAAAGACATCAACAACTCAATAATAATTCTCAGGGTTACTGTAGAGTTTGTGTAGGTCTGGCAAGAGAAATCTGATCCCCAAATGACAATACTAGAGACTTTCTAAATAGTGTGTTTAAAAAAATTTTGGCTCTGTATCTGGTTTCTGTCTCCTTTAATTGCTTCTTTCTGCTTACCTCTCTCTCAGTTTCATTACATTGATGAGTTTCAATTTTGCAATGCCTTCTGGAGGTACATTGCACATAGTACTACTGTGACTGTTAAAGATCAGCCATAACAATCAACACATTTCTATGATTAAAAGGAAATCAGGATAATGCAAGGAACATTTAGAGAATAGTGCTAAACACATATATGCCTTACATTAAAATACTTAACATATTGACATTATGTTCTTGACTCAGTTCCTAAACTATAAAAACCTTGAAACTATAAAAACCTTGATAAATCAAGGTTTATCTTTTACCTTACATTTAACCTCCAGTACAATGAATGCAATAAACTTTCAGTATATACTTTTGCCAAGAAAAAAGAAGTCTATCCTCTGATCTCAATTCTCATTTTATTTTATTTCTATGGAAATCTTCATAAATTTTTAGTGTAATTAATTCAAGCAGATGTTCAATTCTCTTATCCTGATAATAGGAAACACAGTAGAATGAAAGGAGATATTTTGGAAGAGTTCATGAAAGAGTTTGTTGGTGTTCATGAAAATAGACTAGACAAGAGGAAATTGGGGAGTTACTTTGAAGATGTCAAAATATATGTTTAAGTTGTTTAAAATGATGAATTATTGAAAACATTCTTAAAATTGTATTTGTGAAGAAAGAGGTTAAATGGGGAGACCTCAACATAAGCATTTAATTCTGTTTTGAGTTCATAAAAAGAAATAAACCTAAGCATTGTCATTTTTTTCCTCAACTTCCTGTGTAGGGTATCACAAATAAGTTTAAACCAGATATGCTTCAGTTAAGGTATCAAAGTAAGACTTAAGTTGTAATATGTAGACAATGATTCATTCATTTGCTTTCTTGTTACATTTCACGTAAAATATACATTTTTGCAGGTTTGGTTAAAATGCCTAGAGCATCATGGGGGAAAAAACAAGTTTCATAAATGCAAAACAGTCCTTTGAAACTTTTTATGTTAGCCAATGCATGCCCCCAAAATATAGTATGTTTAATACACAAAGGCAAGTGTGAGGAGGATTGTAAATGTTTATGACGTCACATTCAGAATGTAGCTAGGAAATTGTCCTCAGAAAGACTAAAGAAAGAAAAACAAGTTGCATTGGTCTTTGCCTGCGTAAGTTGTAGAACTGTATCATTTACTGTAATGATAATCGGATGTGTCTGCCCAGATTTATTGGGATGCACACTCAGATAATCAAAGTCTCAAATTGTTCTGTAATGGGGACATATGGTGGTTGAAAATCTCCTAAGAGTAGAGCAGGTGATATGGAAAAATAGAATTTCCAAAGTGCAAAGCAGCAAAATTCCCACTTCTGTATATGGAAAGAGTATAAATTAACCTGATATTTGGATATATGCAAGTTTAATTTACTGCTGTCTATTCTCTGAAATAATGTCATGCGAAACAGTTCTTATCTAATTAAAATAATGTTTATCAATCAAAAACAAGTTTTAATGTGAGAAAGAGGGAAAAAATTATTTTCTAGAGCTCTTATAAGTAAAGATCTTATTTCCAGGGTCACTTTTTGTATATAAAATAAGATAGAAGCAACAGCCTCAGAAAGTAGCTGGAGATGACAAGATATAGAGTTACCTGTAATAGCCATAGATGCAACTTTTTTTCCTGATGTTTCCCCGATGACTTATGCCTGGAATGCTGGAGATTTAGCTTAAAAAGAGCACAGCTCCTAGGGTTCCAGTTAGTGGTCAGTTAGATGAGTTGATTAAAGCATCCATTGAAAGCAAAGTCAAAGATCTGAAGGATTCCATATTTTCACAGATCTATTGCTGTTTCTTCAATGGCAATAAGCCAAAATATGTAACTCTGGACATGTCAACAATGCATGCTCTTTGTATGTGAGGCAGTGTTTGGCTGCCACCTTGCATCACTGTACCTTGAAAAATAACTTAAAGTGCCAGTTTCTTGACTTCTTTGTTGACAAAGGCCCATCAACTGTTAACTTCCTTGGCATCTCCAGTTCTCCTTACCACCAGACCAGTTAAAAAGTAGGTCGGAGAATTAGTTAGAACTCAATTCAAATCTCTGCTTTTTCATTCAAATTTCTGCTATTTGAGAAAGTAAACTTAAACTTGTTGAGCTTCAACTTCCTTTAAAGTGAAAAAAAAAATTAATACCTTTGGCAGAAGGTTGTTGAGAAAGGTATAAACTTTCAGTTATAAATAAGTCATGGGGATGTAATGTACAGCTTGGTGACCATAGATAATAATTGCATTGTATATTCGAAAGTTGCTAAGAGAGTAGATCTTAAATGTGCTCATCAGAAGAAAAAAAATTTTGTAGCTGTGTGTCAGAATGGATGTTAATTAGACTTATTGTGATGATCATTTCACAATATATACAAATATTGAATCATTATGTTGTACACCTGAAACTAATATAATTTTACATGTTAATTATACCTCCAAAAAAAGGTTATTGTGACAATTAGCTGAAATGATGTATACAATATTCACAGCACAGTGCCTGACAAAAGATGAGCAATCAGTAACTATTCACTGAATGAATGTTTTCATCCAAGTATACTCCATATAAAGAGAAGCATAAAGGGAGGTCCCAGAGAGAAGCGAATGATGTTAGGTACGAAATCCAGATGAATGTGTTTATACAGCAGCTCTTTCGAGAGGCAGTCTGGTTCTAATCAAACCAGAAGAGAACAAAAGCAGAAAAATCCTAGAGCAATACTTCTCAAATTTCACGTGCATGCAAATCACTTGGGGATCTGTTTAAAGTGCAAGTTATGATTCCATGGGTGAGATGGGAGAGACTGCATTTCTAGCAGATTCCAGGTGATGCATATGCTGCCAGTCCACTGATAGACTTTAGCAGAGTCCTAGGGCACTTGAATGCATGGCAATTTAAGAAATACTGTACATCAATTCATATTTCTTTAGTCTAACATTCTGTTTCCTGGCACAACAGCTTAAAATTAATTCATTCATTAAGTCATTTAGCAGAAGCTTATTTAATGTGTACTATGTGCCAGACACTGTTTTAGGTTCAAAGTATAAAATATCAAACAAGTCAGATAAGGATCATGCCCTCATTGGGCTTTTAACCTAGTGGAAAGATCAGACAAAAACATGAAAGCAATTAATTAAAATAGTTTCTAGTGGGAATTAAAACTATAACAAAAAGAAAATGAAGTTACTGTGAGATTGCGTACGGTTAACTGAGGCTCCTCTAGGAAGCATGCAATTGAACTGAAACCTAAATGTTGAGGAGCAGTTTGCTGCGTGAGGATCTGAAATTTTCATACAAAGTGCAGAGAGAATGCAAAGGCCCTGAGGCAATAATGAGATTGTTCTGTAGGAGGAAAGGGAAAAAAGCCACTGGGGCTAGAACGGAATGTGTTTATTTGGATATAAGGCAGTGGTGGACAATCGAGAGCAATGGGAGGGGCACACAGGGGCAAGATCACACCTGGCAAAGTTGGGAGGCATGCAATAAGGGCTGAAATCTAGAGAAATCTTCGAGGTTGGATCCAAGGTGGGTCTTAACAGTCCATAGAGGGTTAAGGTTGCCTCTAGAAGGAATGTGCCTACAGAAAAACACGCCTAGCTAAGCAGAGTATGAAGAATGAAAAGGAGCTAACAGAAGGTATGGGATACAGGTTGAAAGAAAAAAGAATCACTTAAAAAGCAAGAAGTGTTAAAATTGTACATCCCTTTGGTTTATACTGCGAGAAACAGAAGTATATCACTTATGGCATGCAAATTGACCCGATAGCACACATGTAGCACACTTTCAATTGCTGCAGAATGAATTACATTTTTCTGAGTAGAAATGATTAAGTAACTATTAGAGAAGACATAAAACTATAATTCCTGGTTGACTGTAAACTGTAGCCCCAAACTTGCCTTACTTTACACAGAGTATTGAAAACTAAGGTGAAAAAGAGAGTAGATGGAACAATAAAAGATAGCAGCGAAGGAGGTAAGACACATGCTAGTCCTTGCTTGCACTGAGAAAAAGTCTAGAAGGAAAAAGACTCAGCATTATTACGTAAATTGCAAAATATTAAATGCCTTATATTATAATGATTTTTGTGCTTTACCTAGGAACCTATATATCTACAATCTGTCTACCATATTGTCTTACTGGGATGTAAGCCAAACCCTAAAGCCAATAAAAGCAGAATTAAAAGAGATCTCACAGATCAGAGTAACTAAAGAAGAATGAATTATATGATGATGATTCCATTGTCATTTTAGTGAGTCTTACTTATTACTGGTGAGCAAGTCTAATAATTCAAAGCCTTGAAAACTAGTGGCTATTAACACTGAGTGCATTCCAACTGAATTCTGATTTTGACTAATGATTTAAAGCCCTGCAAACTAGTAGCTATTAACATGTTAGAGCATTTCCAATTGACTTCTGACTTTCTGTCTTGTTTTCCAAATATATGCATAAAGGACAGTATGTTAAAATGATGCTCCTAACCTTCCATCAGTGAGAAACAGCTTTGAGTTGTTTGCTTAAAACAATGAAGAATGGTGCTGTTAGTCACCTTTTCTCACCTGAATGCCTAAAGCCTCCAGGCACACATTTCTGATATATTCATTCAGAATTATAGTTATATTCTGTGGCACAATAGCAGATTTTTTTACTTGTTTGTATGTTGTTTTACTCTGTTCTATTGACCTCATTAGCACCCTACACTAGCCAGCTACGTCACAGAGTTCAGACTTTTTTTAATACTCTGTTTTGCACATTTATTTGTAATTTTTTTGCCTATCTTTGGTATTTATTAACAATAACAATATTTTCTTTCTCATTGATCTTTTGTACATCTCATTTCATTCATTCAACAAATACTGGAGGAGTGCTGATCTCTAGAGCTTCGAGGGCAAGGGAGAGAGTGGAGTGAGATGAAGCTAGAAAGGAAACAGCCACGTCATTTGAGGTCTTAGAAACTTTTAAGAAATCTGGTCTTTATCTTAAGAGCAATGGGAATATACTGAAGAGTTTTAAGCATGGAGTGACACCATCTTATTTCTGCCGCTTGCCTGCCTTGACGTTTATCTTCCCTTCACTCAATGGGACTGCCCTAAGCAGTGGTTTTATAATGCTATCCTATTATTTATGTTTTTTGGCTATTTCCAACCAACAAACTGGTTTTTTTAAACAAAAGAAAAAGGTTTCCAATCACACAAAAATAAATTCTTTGGGAGACAGGAGAGAGTTTGCAAATAAAGATATCTATGAGTTGGTTCATGAAAACATATGGTACATGTTATGGATAAAGTCGTTATTTGTAAATTATGGCTCATCTCCAATATTGAAATAAAGACGGGAACATATTTCATTGATGCTCCTTATTGCAAGCCAAATATTATAAGTATAAAAATCACTTATTGGGCCGATTATCTGTAGCATAAAAATACTTTCAGTGATGTGTTTGATCTATACACCTAAAGCTTCTGATTTTAATAAAAGAATAAAAGAAGCTCTTTTGGCTTTGTTTTTAACTAAGAACAAAAAGGAAATAATCTAATTTATCTGGGTGCCCATCTGGTTTCAATTGCTCATTTTACATTTATTTAAAAATGATAGACTGTTGGTGATGATGTCTTTCCCAGGAGAAGAAGTTGACAGACAGCTGTGCAGAGATGCCATCTTTCCCATCCCTGTTGCCTGTGATGCCCCGTGCCCCAAGGACTGTGTGCTCAGCACGTGGTCTACGTGGTCCTCCTGCTCACACACCTGCTCAGGGAAAACCACGGAAGGGAAACAGATACGAGCACGGTCCATTCTGGCCTACGCGGGTGAGGAAGGTAAGGGACTAGCTTAGAAGGGACTCAGGTTTCTTTCAGACGTTGGCATGCATTTTTCTTTGTCTAGTTTGAATAAGATGATGGTCTACAAAAAATCAACTTCCACAAATCCAGCAAACCAAGATTTAACATCTGTTGACGTATTGGGCGGCTTGCTTCTGTTCCCCAAAATTAATCTTAAAAATAGATCTTTAATAAAAGAGGAAAGACTTTTAACCGTGAACTTAATTTGCCTTTCCTTCCTCCTAATAATTCAAGTTCTTTCCACTTCAAAGTGTTAAACCTGTGAAAAGGTCTGAAAATGGCTCCCAAAATTCCAAATGTCAGGTTTCATTTTTTTTTCTCTATTTTAGTAGTCTCTATTTCAATAGTTTTTCCCTTTGAAATCACCACCTACCTTCTCAAAAATAGGCATCTATGTTCAATAATAAAGTTTATTTAAGATAAACACCACCATGGCTGTTGCTTGACTGAAAATGACATGGAATTTCTACCATTCAGGTTTCTGAACATAGGCTCTGAGATCCAGGAGTCTCATACATTGTTTTTATTTTTAAAATATATTGCTCCTAAATCACTTCACCCTATTGGATGAATAAAGCATGTTTGTCATATTTTCATACCTCTGTTGTGCAAGCTTTATTGCCGAGAAATGCAAGGCTCTTAGTAATTGTCTCTCAAGCTTATATCCAAATGCTAATTTCGCCTCCCTGTGACTGAGTGCTATACTGTCGTACTTAATCTCGTCATTCTGGGAAATAACACAAGAGTAAGGAAAACAGAGAAGTAAGTCACGTTCTGTCACATAAGGCATGTTCTGTCTCAAGAATATAGGCGTATGTTATTTAAATATTATCAAGCTGAATGACTATTCTCCCCATTCACATCTAGCGCTAACAAATAATGATTTCTCTTTGTAATAAGCGTGTGTTTCTCTACGTATACCCAGTTTGGGAGGAATTTTTAAGTTGCCTATTTTATTTTTCTGTTGATGAAGCACTTTAGTGATAGAAACCTGATAGTATTCTTATTTGGTCAAACTTACTATCTGTATGCAATGTCTATGCAAAAATGTAACTACCTTGGCCTTAAGACATAGGAGAAAAATTTAACGTATTTAAACCTATGGGAAAATTTTATTTAAAGTGCCTAATAACTTTTTTCCTGTCACCTTAATATAAATTTAACTATTTGCTACCCAAAAAAGGTGTATCTATGGCACTTAATAAAAAATAGAACCTTTTAGAGAGAAAATTACATTCCCTGTGTTGTCAAACACTAACTCTAACCTTGTATAGATTATACTCAGACTTCAAACTCTATCAGCTCAGATTATGTCTTTGGCTTCATTAAAATTAGATCTGTGGTCACCCTGCTTCCTATAAATCCATTATACTGTGCAGACACTTGCTGTGCGACTAGTAATGAGTGACTTTTCGCCCCGTGAGTCACATGGCAGAGATTTTGCCATGCTTGCAGAACTCACCAGATCATTATTTCTATAGACATGATGCCTCACACTGAAAGGTCATGAAATGCTTTAAAGGCAGAAATTTATGATTGCTCTTTGGTATGTATCATCCACTTAGTTTGAAAGGGTGGGACTTCAATAATTTTTAATTAAGTCCAGCAGCTGCATCATAAGCAAGCCAAGCTTGAAAATTATAGATGTGTATATAGTAAATTATAAAGGCACGAATTCAAAACATAATTTTAAATGGAAACCATAGAGGAAACTCTGTCAATGAGGAATCTTCTGCTATTTTTCTCTATTAATAACAGTTACAAAAACTGGTATAGTATGTAAAATATTTAATGAATATGCTTCAAAAACTATTTATTTAATACCTATTATTTGCTGGACACTGAAACAATTTTTTTTTCCTCCAGGATAAGTCTTTCATAACTCTGAGTTGTTTTTTAAATGATTTAGGAACTATAATTGCAGGAAGTCTTAAAATGTTTCCCTGCCAATTAGATAACCCTTTATAATTCTACACAAAAGTAGATCTTTCTACTATTCCCAAAGAATTAATATTTTATGTTTGTCATAAATTTTCTTAATTTTCTATAGATAAAAACATTATTGTGATAACTTTGAGGGAAAAGATCACATTAGCAAAATCATATATTGAGTGTTTAGACATGAAATTAAGTGATTTTTCTAGTGAAATAAGTTACAGGACAAGTCCATGTACAAAATATTTATCTGGATTTACAAAATAAATGCTGCAACCTATAGTTTTGTTCATCTCAGTCAGAATGTCGCCATTAAACATTGTCCTGAAGATTGTGTAACCTCTTGTACTAATAAGGACAGACTACCTTGTGCTGCAGTAACAGACAGCCCAGAAGTTCAGTAACTTAACAGAACAATTATTTCTTCCTCATGGGAATTTTGCCACAGTCTTGGGAAACTCTCCAAGGCAGTCTGTCTTCCATAAAATGTCTCAGTGTTACACTTCCATATTAAGACCTACTTCAAGGTCCTCATGCCAGAGGAAGAAGATAGTTGGAGAGTCTGTCTGCTGATTTAAAAGCATCAGCACTCCAGAAGGGATTTATGTCATTTCCACCGACATTTCATTGTCAAAGCAAGTCATACAGTCATGACTTGAAACTGAATGTAATTTCAAATGGAGCAGAGGAGTGCTGGCTACTGGTCTTACCCTTGGTTTACTCAGTCTTCTCTTTGTGTATGTGTATACATATGTGTGTCTACATCTGTATCTATGTCCATATATATATGATAAAGCACATTCCATATGGTCCCAATTCAGTCAATAACTCTCCATTGTTAAAATGTTATGACTTTTATTATTTCTTTATTCCTGTCAAAAGAATGATAGAATAATAGGATAACACTTTCTCTTCTTCATACTATCCTTCTTTCTTTTCCCTTTCCTTCTTTTCCCTTCTATGCTCTTTCCCTTCCTGAATAATTTTATCTAAAAAGCCTTTAGGTGGAGCCAGGCACTTGAGCATCTATGCCAGCAGGTGGGGCGTCTGCAGTGGTCCAGAGTGCCTTGTCACAGCCCAGCCTGGGTGAGAAGGCACCCCTCGTGGGAAAAGAGTGGCCTGGTATGAGTGTCAGAGACACTGAGTAGGCTAAAGGGAGGGGCATATGGATTGTACAAGAGGGTAAAAAGCAGTGACCCAACACAGGATGTCCAAGCACAAGCAGGGTAAGGAGAGAATCCTAGCATTGAGGCAGCCAGCCCAATGTGGGCTGTCGGAGCCAGGCATGGTTGAGGAGGCTTTCTGTAGTGTGGGGTGGCCTGATGCAGGATGTCAGAGCATCAGCTGAATGAGGACTTCCTGTATGTACAAGAGTGGAGATGGCAGTGGGAGATAGGGAGGTGGGGTTGACCAAATAAATATATCTATTAAAAATAACAGGAGTTGGGTTTCTTGTTTCTGGAGAAGGGATTTACAAATATGTTAAGAATGAAAACTAGAATAAACCCTGCCACATTGTATTGGAATTGGAAGTTATGAGTATGAATTCATGGTGTTCAATTTGTAAAGACAGATATAGAAATAAATGCAAACGTAAGTATGATAAATATATACTTATATTATATACATAAATTAGCTTTATCTACTGAAAGGACCTGAGTGCAGTAAGACCCCAATAGCAGTAAGAACATTCAGCACTCAGATCTTGGTTTCTAATATCATTCTCCAATAAAAGGAACCAAGGTTCCTTGGAGAAATAGCTGATTCCAGGGCTGGGACAGGAAAAGTACAAGATGTGCTTGGAAGATCTTGTGCCAGAAAGGAAGAAAGAGTGGAACACATCAAAAGGTCATGGAAGCTAGCTAGCATGGTCTTCCACTGGCCACATATGGGAACAATTTGAATGCCAAAATAATTATAATGGATTATAACCCATTAAATAAGATAGGAAACCACAGATCCATACTTGATATAAATAAATGTATTAGTTGACCATCTGATGAAGAGCATTATATTCACAGTCTCAGGTATCTCCCTAATGGAGAAGTCTGACAGACACCACCTTAATCTGGTGATCAAAGTTTACATGTTTGGTAATGGAGCAAATAAAAGTCATCGTGCATTCTTGGTGTGGAACAGTGAGAACATGGCATCACTTCTGTGATGTCTCTGTCAAAGATGCATGTTGTAAAATCTAATCGTGAGGAAACATCTGACAAACCCTAACTGAAAGACGTTGTACAAAATATCTGGCCCTTAATCTTCAAAAGTGTCTAAATTATGAAAATTAAGGAAAGACTGAGGAACTATTCCATATTGAAGGAGATTAACAAGATGTGCATCTAACTGCCACACTTGATTCTGAGCTAGATTTTTTGCTGTGAAGGACATTTGGGGATAGTTGACACACTTAAATGGATCTGAGGATTAGATGGGAATAATGTATCAGTGTTAATTTCCTGGTCTTGGACATTGAATGTGCTTACATGTAGGAAAATGCCCTTGATTACAGGAAATACACACTAAAGTATTTAGGGTAATGGGCATCATTTCAACAACTTCTTCCAAATGGTCCAGGGAAAATAATTATGGATATTATACTTTAAATTTTTATGTAATTTTGAGGTTGGTTCAAAATTAAAACATAAAAAATATAATGAAAACAATTTGAATATAATTGCTTTTAATACAATCTTGAGCAACCTTATGTAGCCTATTATCTGCAATACACAAAAATTGTCATAAAATGCTTCTTATTAAAATGTTGTCATTTTGAAATCAAATCACAAATGGTCACAACTGGAGATAGTTAATATACTGGAGAAAGTAAAAGTGTTTTTTTCAACTTAAAAAAAAAAAAATTGTATGTATGTGTGTGTGTATCTTACTTCCTAAGCCTTGACTTCGGATTGAATAAAACTGGTAATTCGATTTTTAACATTGTATGATACTTTGAGGTAAAAATCTTCCTTGTATTGTGTAAACTGTAGGATGGGTCCCAAAAGCTACTTTAAAATTATGTCGGAAGTTCTAAAAGGAAGCAATCTTTTAGCACTTAAGTCTGGCATACTTTTAATATAAATAATAGTAGATTGAATTAGAATAAAAAATTAAAAACTGATGTTAAGTTTATAACCTTCTCAATTTTTTGAACCCAGGTTATAGATCCTTAACAAACTTGGTTTAAAAAAAAAATGATTTTCAAAATGTTTTTCACTGAGTATAACAACTTCTGTTAATTCTCATTGTATAGTTAATTATCCTTGCAAAGCAAGAAATGAGAGAATATTTATTTTGGCAAAGTTCACAATGACCTGACATTATAACTTCCTCAGCCAAATTTTAGTGTACCTTAACATCTGCTTTTATACATGCAGAGAAGAGGTGCAAATTCAAATAGAATGATGCCATTTTTCCTCAAATAATTAATAGTCTTCAAAAATTATATTTTGCAGTACAAAACATTGAAGAGAGGAACATTTCTATTTTAACTTGTTCAGTTTTTACAGTTAAATTATTTTAATCGTAAGAGCCGAGGAGCACTGCTGTTTCCTAGAGGTATTTGAAGAACCCGGGATCCATTTGATGTGTATATACACACATAACTCTGACTTCTAAGTAAATGCTATCACTTCCTCATCCTCCCGTTATTAACTCTGAAAAAGGAGTTCTGCTTCAATTGACCCCACACGACCACCAAGCAGAATGTACGCAGACTCCACAGTGAGAAGTCTTTTACCTCTTTGTGCAAGGAATAAAAGGGGGCAGAGGGAGGGGAGAGTCTGCAGCAGAATCTCCTGAGATTCTCTGTGCTTCATGCTCTTCTGAACTTCAGTTCCCTGAAATCATGCTATTGCCAGTGTGCTTTCCACCCAGCAGTAGTCTGCTGTAAAAGGAATTTGAGCTGCAATAACAGGCGAAGTTACAAGCATCTTAAAACTAATTCCTAGTACACTAACAGCCTCTTCTTAACATGAGCCCAGTCCACTTCCTTATCCTTGCTGCCAGTCACTTGCCTACGTGACCTCTGCACTCCAACTGACTGCATTAAAACTGCTAACTCCCAAGGTCGTACCTGCCTGCATGCCTTTGCTTGTATTTATTTTTTCTTCTGCTTAAATAAAATTCTCCCTTTCCTCTCTCTCTTCCAAGAACTCTGTTTGTCGAAATCCTACTCCTTCAAAACTCATCTCAATGCCTCCTACCTGAGGCATTTTTCAGTCCCCCAAAACTAAGAGAATCTCATACGTTTGGATCCCAGTTATACTAAATACCTCTTTTAACATAATTATCATATTCTATCTAGAATTAGATTCATTTGTATGCTTACCTTATCCCCCCTACTACCTTTCCCCACTGCATTATAAGATCCTGAAAGTAGCAGGAACTATTGTTAACCCCTTTAGGTGTCTCTTGATGCATCGGACATAGACATTGCATATTGCAATCAAGTATCCAATTAATGTTTTGAACAAGGTTCTTTTTTTTTCAGTTTGCCGTCTAAATTGTAAAGCCTTCAATGCCAGAACCAGAAACACCATGTCTCTGTTCAAATATATCCTACCACAGCTTTTATGGACTTGACGTGGGGAGGAAAAGTCACTTATTCATTTCTAAGAGAGAAGTTTCACATAATTGTTGATATTTTTAATCTACACATGAAAGTTTATTTATATAGTAGAATTGCATCGAAGTATTATAAAATCTTTCCCTATGGTGGAATGATAGAAAACCTAGTCACATAAGTATGAAGCTTATATTTTTATGTATAAAAGGATTTTTTAAATTAGGCTTACTGCTAATTTTGTCATGAGTGACATTTTATAACTTCCCTAGTACTACGGAAATATTCCTAGATGTCGAGAACTAGATCTTCCCATAAATAATAAATAAATTCAATATTATATCTATCAATTTTTCTACCATCAAATCATTCCCAAAGCAACACGCAATGCTGCAATGACTGATTACTCCAAGCCATGCTTTCGAAAATGCCGTATCATTGTTATAATTAAGACCACTTTGGGGCTTATCTGTGCACGGATCCTGACACCAGACCAAAACTGCTGATGGGGCTTTAATGTGGATTGGGGCAGGAAAATAAATAGCCTTTATGAAGGTAAACTTAACAGCTATCTTGCAGTTCCTAGACACATTATGCTGATGTTGTACAAGTTTTTTTCTTATCATTTTTTCCAAAGCCAACCAGTCAATTTTACTGTCAAAGACAATTTAGAGTTTTGAAATCACAGTTTTAACAGCATACATATACTCACAGTGAAAATGGGGTAAGTAAAGAAACACATTTTTTATAGAAGATCAATAATTTTACTGTTAAATATAAAGGTATGGTTAAAATAGTTGCATAAAAGGTATATTTATACAACGTCTATATTTAGCGTGTATTTGTCTGAGAGATAACATTGGATGGTTCTAGACCCTCGGGGGATGGGTATTAAGAGTGCTCATTTCCTTCTCCCAATCCAATTAGTATGGTTTAGGATTCGTTCCTATTCAAATCCTAAACGTCTTTTCAGAGGCTGCCAGGGTCGCTGAGCTGTGTGATGGAGGATAGGATATGAACTGTGACAGATGTTTTCACCTTCATGAAGCAGGGACGTTAATGAAATGCTGTTTAATGCAGGTTATTCTGATGTTGATTCCATGTTCAACACTGCATAAATGATTCTAAATTGCAGTTAAATTCTCACATAAACTGCTTGTCAATTTATTTGCTGAATAGAGGGATGTCCTTAATCATAAGTGAAGTGATACCTGAAGATCAGCTCAGAATATGGTTTTGTTTATGACTTTTACCCAAATCTCAAACTTTTGGAGCCATCTTCCATGTTAGGATCACTAGCTATTGAATCACCTTTTCTTATTTATTTTTAACTTTTTGAAACTTGCTTTCCTAATATCTAGAACCCATGTCTCATTATATGCAATATTTCCTCCATTTACTGTCATGAATATTTGTGATCAACCTCCAAGATTCCCACTATTTCATATTAACAACCAGTTATTTTCTGTTCCTAAAATGAAATCCAGAGGCTGCGTAAGTTTGAATAGATCAGATTGCCAATAAAGTAAGCAATTAATTCCTCCAATACTCTGCTTGAAGAATATAAAGCTTTTTATTTTCATAATTGGTATTATAAATGGCATAGTGGTAAGTAACGGGGCTCCACAGATTCCTGGCTGTTACTGTGGCCACATCATTTAAGCTATATGGGCTCATCCACTTTATAATTTTTAACTTGTAAGGCAGTTGTGGATATAAAATGAGAAATGAAGTCCCACCTACAAAGTACTTATAATGGGGTTAGCACATAAAAAAGGGTTCCATAATGACACCTCCATACCATATTCTATTGATTAAAAGACACATCTGTTTTACCCTTTATCATCTCTGGAATTATTGCATCTTACAATGCATTCATTTTAAAACCACTGTGGCCGAACAGTAGTTGTAATATATTTGTCATTGCTGATATATGTGAATTTCATTGTTATTCCTGGTGGCAATCACAATCCTATGATATTTCTGCCAAAAGCAAACAAAAACTGCTAAGGACTATCTGAGGAAGGAAAATCAACCCTTCTTCCACAGTTGCTCACTTAAACCTTGCATTCACACCTGGTGCAATTAAGAATTCAACAGCATCAAAACTTAGAGATGGGTACCAGTATCCTGGAAGAAAACTCTGGAGACAACAGAGGAGCACTCTTTGTAAGAAATCTGGCATCACCAACACTTTTGATGCCACAGAAATGATACTGCGTGGGAGAACACAAACTTTGATGAATGCGGGTTAAAATGTGACTCGAAAGATTTGGTCTCTGAGTGAAGAAGTTTTGGGAATACCTTCCCTTTTAATGTATGCAAAAGAGAATATAGTTTTTAAAAACTGTGTAAATAAGTCATACAAAGCTATTTCAATAAGCACACAATAAAAATTAGAGTTTACAAGAAATCATTATATCAGAGTTTAATTCGTAGTCATTTCTCTCCTTTGGGACACATATAATGATGATATATCTCATAGGCAATGACATCTTGGATTTGGAGAAATACGATATCATCATTACTACATAGCTTTTCCAGCAATGCTCTTGGAGATCAGAAAGCATCGATTGATTTTAAAACCCCTGTTTCTAATCACCCTAATGCCTAATACATTAAAATAAGCAGCACTTTAAAAACTGTAGTTAAGACTTTCAATTTGGGGGGATAATATTTGCAAACACACTGGGTTTTCTTCACCTAGAGTCTCAATACCCACGTCTCCCGTGGTCAGCATTCACAGAGACTTTATTTGTACCTCATTTTCAGCTTCTCTGGAAAACAATGGCCCCTCCCTTTGAGGTTCTCCACGGTCCTCCAAAACAAATATCATATACCCCACATAGTTTAAATTTTAAGCCAGACCGTGGCAAATGAGGTAAGTTTGATATGTAATTTGCCTTCCTAGCAGTGTGCTAGCCACATGCTGTGTGCTAATTAGTGGCAGGTATCATTGTTAGTTCTGGGGAACAAAGAATGGTAAGGTTCCTGTTGGCACTATATCTAATCTGCTAATGTCCGTTTTTATAGGTGGAGTTCACTGTCCGAACAGCAGTGCTTTGCAAGAGGTACGCAGCTGTAACGAGCATCCCTGTACTGTGTACCACTGGCAAACTGGTCCCTGGGGCCAGTGCATCGAGGACACATCAGTATCGTCCTTCAACACAACTACAACTTGGAATGGGGAGGCCTCTTGCTCTGTCGGCATGCAGACCAGAAAAGTCATCTGTGTGCGGGTCAATGTGGGCCAAGTGGGACCCAAAAAGTAAGGGCTTTAGAATGACAATAGTAAATCCTGTGGTCAACCAAGCAAGGGATTGGCTCAGGCTTCACTTGCTTCATGAAATGGAGCATTTTGATGCCTGTCGTACCAATCCTCAAGAGTAAGATTTGTTTGTTTTGAATGTCAGCCACTGGTAAAGTTATGACAGCTCCAGAGTCTTGTACCTGGGATCCATAAATTCTGTGGAAATCTTTCTATATGATACCTACTTTCAGCTTTATAGTAGCACTTTCTGCTTTTATTAAGCTAGTGAGGCAATGAAAGAAGTGCTTGCTCTAGGCCTGGCTGATCAATAATGACAGCGTACAAAATCCTAGCAGTGTAGGTCATCCATGACCTCCTATGTACCCGTAGGCTGTGGAGGCTGCCAATCGAGTTTAATTGGGCAATAGCCTTCTATGATCTGCCTTTCATTTCCCCTAGAAAAAAGCTATATCAAAAATATGGAGGCCAAACTTATTACATCTTTTAATGGTTAAATGAATAAGCCATTTACTTTCAATAGGGAGCCATGGACTACGATGACTATTGTGGTAAGTGGGAAAACCACTTACCAATATCTCACTGTGGTTACAAATGGTGTAATAACAAGGCAAACGATTTGCTAGAGGGGAGGACAAAGAACTAGAGTTGGCATAGTATGTGTGCCTTGTGAGAAATATAAACAAAAACAGGTCACGGCCTAACTGGGCTAATCAATTCCTAGAGAAAATTAATAAATCAACTCTAAAAATGTATTCTTTTAAGAGGAAAATCCTCTTAGGTTTTGAGATTAAGAAAGCGTAAACCTTTTAAAATACAAATCACTGTAGCCGTGTGAAGTGTGGAAAGTAAGACCAGTCAATTTTGAGTTGGTATAAAAAGGGCCTCATAATTTTCAAATACTTGGCCAAATGCTTAAGGGTTATGTACGATCTTAAGTTGCTGCTTCACTGATTCTGGCCTCAGTTTTCAAAGTTTATTGGAAGGATTTAATGAAAAAAAATAGTGGTAATGTAAGCACTCAATAAATCTTAGAAATTATTTTCCCTTAAAAATTCGAGATACTTCTTATTGTTTCAGGGAAATGATAATACTGCACTTGATGTATGAAGAGCTCCAGGGGATAAATAAGAATCCCATTATGAATAGTTTTTACCTGGCTAGGGTTCCAGACATTAAGGATATTTCCCCCCACACTTTATTTGTTTGTATAGTTTGAAATGAGGAAACATATTAGAAAATGTATGCCACAGAGATCTGAATAAATTGAGAAACTATTCCACATGCTTAATAGGTAGCCCCAAACCAATATTTTAATATAAATAATGCTAAAGTTGTGATGAATCTAACAAAGGAAATTAATGTGCAGTGTATTAAAATTCAATAACAGTAACAGCAGGAGCAGAATCCCAGGTCCTGGAGGATTGTCTTCCTGGGACAAGCACAGAGGTAGAAATAGCCGTTGCAGGGTTGTAACCTGACCGAGCTGTAGTGGCACAGGATGGAGGGTGATCGTGCTGAGCTTCTACAAGTAAGCTCACTCTTGTCCTGTTTTACAGTTAATCAGCTTTCAACAGCTTTGCTGTTGATGTTTTCCTCACTTATGTAAACTACAAAATATTTTCTGGGTGGTGGATGTACATGTGTACAAGGCTGTGTGTGAAAAAGCCTGCTGAATTAATGTTATTAAGCCATTCGGTAGGAAGGTATCCTGAAGCCCCATGGCACCACCACAATAATCCATTTAAAATGTGCTCCGCCCTTACAGCTTGTATTCCATGACCTGGATACATACACAGATTTGTTAAATCAAATGGATTTACTTTGCCCTTAAATTTCCGAAAAATTGAGCAAATACAGTGAACGCAAAAGAAAATGTTACTGCCCTTATGCCTAAATGTGAGGTTAAATTCAATGAATGCTTTTCAGTACTAGGCATTTGAAACAAAAATGCAAATAGAAACCTTGTTTTAAACTCCTCTTAATAAAACAGATTACTGTGCAATGGTAAAATCAATGTTATTGATCTTATCTATCCTCCGAGTAACAAACTTCAACTCCTATCACATCTGTTTAATTTGACCTTGAATGAGATTTGGGGGAAAATCAATTCCTTGATTTAAACCACAAACACTAAATACAAACAGTACAAGGGAGAAAAGAAGCATGTTGACTGAACCAATTGCTTCCCCAAAGGAAGTCTGAATTCATTTTATTGGATGTAGTCTAGGCTGTATAATTTATCTTTGCACATTCATTTAATGGCTTTGTTGTTAGTAATTTTGTTCTCCACAGTTAGCCAAGTATCTTGCTGTGGATATTTCTAAACTAAAACAGAATTTTGGAGATTGTAAATAACATTGTAAATTCCATTGATTTATTTGGAGCTAAAATTTGAAGAATGTGCAGTCGAGTAATGCTCTCTCATTTTTAAAGTTATAAAGTTGCTTCATTGAAAAGGAATGCTTCCAATAATAATCGCTAATCATTAATTCCGTAGTTCCAAAAGAATAACAGGATTATATGTGGGATTTTGCCGTATAATATTTCCTGGTTAATAATGCAGGTTAAGTTACGATTCGAGTGTTTTATAATCTCAATTGTAACAATGCATTAACTCCTATGATTCACATCTAAATATATTTGTCATCCATGTCTTTAATAGTCATAACAATTAGGAAAATCCAAACTTATCCTCAACCTAAACCAGGGAGATTATTCCTTTTTGAAATGTTGAATCCAATATATTTTTTAAATCCACTTCTAAATAAACCCTAATGTTATAGTGAGAGAGGAAAGCTTGGCTCTATATAATTTAATAGAATGTAATATTTATGTATGAGATAAGACACGTAGATAAATAGATATGATACAAGATACATCAAAAATGAAGTGTCAGCAAAGTCCTCTAAAGAAATTATGGGAAGGAGATTAATGATGTTCATTTTTTTCACTCATAATTCAGTTCTGAAAACCTGATTAACTTACTTGTTAAAAGACAATTTATCTTGACCTGCAAAAAATTTGGCTTCCTACATGGGGAGTATTTTTAAATCCCATTTTTCACTAATTTGCCAAGTTATTCCAGCAACAGTTATACTGGTTATTTGGTTTACTTCTTTAATGCCTCTTAGCTTACTTGTCAGAAATTTATATGACCTCAAAAGAGAAGTTTTTAGGAATCAGAACATTAAGTTGCTTTTAGTTGCATGAATTATGTTATTATCTTTTGTTGTCGTAATGTGAATCTTCTTCTAGTCTTAATGCTCATGGCCAACATTTGACCACTAACAACAATAGAATCAGATCATGAAGATGCAGAGAGGAATTGGGAAATTTAAAAATCATATAATAAGTACACAATAAAGAAGATAGAATATTTAAAACTCATACATCAGCTTCCTAAAATTATCTTTTAGGAAGTGAAAGTCTTATATAAAGTAAGACATCTCAATGTTCTGTCATTATCTTTCACTTGTGTTCCTAATAAATAATATAATTTTGCTGTTTAAGAAAAATAATTTAGTTAATTTTAGTATAATTTATGTCCAGAACGCAGTGATTCATTTTTCTTTAAATTACTGGTTGACTATTTTTGTTTTACTTATATTCACTCTTTTTGTTCCAAAAAATATTATAACATAAAAATATTTAAAATCTCATAATTTGAAACTTAGAACAAAATGGAAGAAAAAATAAGAATAGAAACACTAAGTGAAAACAGGAATAAAGCAAAAATTGCTTATCATAATGATCTATACACTTTTGTTAATTTATTACTTATTTATTATGAAATATATAGCTGTAAATACAATATTATTTTTGAGCATGTACTGTGTATAGAATAGACTCAGTTATAAGTTTATTTTATATTTTGTAAAAATAAAGTGCAGAATAACTTGGAAACTCATAATCACCAGTAAGCCTATTTAGTTATACAAAGATGTAGAATTGGGTCTTAAACATTGGTAATTTGGATTTCCACAAATTTCTTGTGAAGCATGTTAGAAAACAAATTTATTAATGGAGAGATTACTAGAAGAGGATAAGGTATAAGTATTATATTTTTTTCTAGATAGCACAATAACTATTATTAAATTTACACATCCTTCTTTGAGAAGCTTTATTGAGGTCCAGTTTGGAAGAATTAATTTGGTCATATAGTTCTTGTCAAAAGCAGAAAGTCTCCTGGAAGTTAAATAATATAGATTGGTGACTGGTTAGCAACTTTAGCAATGAAAATCCTGAAGATATTAAATTACCTGGTTTTCTGGATTACTATAGAGGTTTAGTAAATTCCCTTTGCTTTTCACAGGTGTCCTGAAAGCCTGCGGCCTGAAACAGTGAGGCCCTGTCTGCTTCCTTGTAGGAAGGACTGTATCATGACCCCATACAGTGACTGGACACCATGCCCTTCCTCGTGTAAAGAAGGTATGGCATGCAGAGTTCTGAAGGCTGTTCACTTAGAAAACCACTCACCAGGACCTCCAACTTCTTCTGGCTAAGCAATGTTTGTGATATGGGGCTGTGTAATCCTAGTTCGGCACGAATGCCATAAAATTTTGGTTTCTTCTAGAAAATAATACAGCTTTAGCGTACCAAACGAATGAGTTTTATGCCAAAACTGGCTTAAACCTTTATGATATAGTTCAAAGTAAAAGGACTCTAGACTTTATTATGTTAATAATGTTTCTTCAAATGTTAATTCTAAGCAAATGTATAGTGGCCTTATGTATTTCAAAAAGAATGCACAGTGATCTTATCAGTTCGCATGGCTTAGCCTACTTAATGGCAAGAAATAGCCATGGGACCAGATTCACTACAGTTTCAATTATGTGACCCCAAGGATGGAAATAAAGGAGAGAGAAATATTGCCAAATTCTACCTCTGCCAACATGTAACGTGCTATGAGGCATTTACGAGATGAGGATTTGTTCCCAGTTTTGTTTTGTTTTGCTTTTATTTCTCACAGACAAAGGCCCTTTGCTATCATGGCAGGTACTTTGATATTCTTTACCCTCCAGGATAGGGTCCTTTCTCATTGCTGCTGAGAAAGATGTCAACATCCTCCATGTGACTTATGCAATAACTGAGCAAATTTTCTCTCAATGTCACAAATGACGCTGTCCTCTATTTTTTATCTTATTCTCCCAATGAATAGATAGTTTTTCTGAAATTCCTCTTATGCTTTTATTTTATGTATGCTTCCTGACTCTTTCTAGAGAGATTCAGTTAGGAATCAACTTCTAGTTTAACAACTATTTAAACTGCCAAAGATTATTTAAATCCTTAAGATATTGTAAGAGATTATAAATTTAATAATGGATTGTTTTTACAGTGTGATTGTCATTTTATGTAGTTGAAACATGAGTTCCTTTTTATGTTTTTTTCTATTTTATGTGTCCTTGAAGTAACAAAATTAAGCCACAAAGTGAGCAAGAATAGAAAATTTTGATTTTAAAAGTTTTTTAAGGCATCTAAAAAGCTTTAAGGACAAAAGGAGTTGGCATTAACTTTTTTTAAAAAGTTGGTGACATTAATCTTACAACAAAGCAATGTCATTGTATGGCAGTTTTTTCTAGATTTTCTTCTCTTATCCCTTATTTTCTTAGAAACTAAATAACATATGATATCCGTTGGTTTGGTCATAGTCAGCAATAGAATTGTACTTTTTTTTTTAAGATTGGCCTTGAGCTAACATCTGTTGCCAATCTGATTTTTTCTTCTTCTTCTCCCCAAAGCCCCCAAGTACATAGTTGTATATTCTTAGTTGTATGTCACTCCGGTTGTGTTATGTGGGATGCTGCCTCAACATGACTTGATGAGCGGTGCCATGTGCATGCCCAGGACCTGAACTGGCAAAACCCCGGGCTGCCGAAGCAGAGTGCATGAACTTAACCAGTCAGCCACAGGGCCAGCCCCTCTTGATGTTTTTATACTTGATGTTTTGTGTTAGTATGAGATAAGGTCATTTACTAATAATTCTAAAACATATGCAGTTACATTTATAACCATAAGATTAATAATCTAACACAAAGTTAACATCTTTAAGTGAAATTTTTAAAAGTGAGGAAAAAACTTTGCCTTTTTCTTATATCTTTACATTGGGTATGTCCTTGTATTGAGTAAAGTATTTTAAAATAAACTTTGACTTGGTCTAAAGTATTTAAAGGAAAAAAAATAAAACAAAACAAAACAGAAAAGATCCCATTAAATTGGTTCCGGGATGGTCACTCATAAAAACGAGGAATAAGGTAAAATTTTCTCATTTCTTTAGACTTCACTTGAAAATAATTTGGGATATTGGAGTGTATCCAGGAATTAGGAACCAGTTTAGTAGCCTATGAGTTTTCCTCTGCAAGTTCTTTAAAATGTGTTTGTGAACTTATTATGTATTATAAACATGATTTTTTTTTTTTTTTCCTTTTTCTCCCCAAAGCCCCCCGGTACATAGTTGTGTATTCTTCGTTGTGGGTTCCTCTAGTTGTGGCATGTGGGACGCTGCCTCAGCGTGGTCTGACGAGCAGTGCCATGTCCGCGCCCAGGATTCGAACCGACGAAACACTGGGCCGCCTGCAGCGGAGAGCGCGAACTTAACCACTCGGCCACGGGGCCAGCCCCTAAACATGATTTTTAATTTGATTTATGCTGGTGATTTTTACACGACTAAGAAAGTGATTTACTCTTCTCTGTTTAACCATTTTTAAGATACAAAAAAATTTATGTGACAAACTGTGGTAACTTACATAAGGCACTTTAAAAAAAATTTACCAGGTAGATGAGAGAACAAATAGATTGTGAATGCTATGCAGGTGTTAATTAAATTACTAATCACTAATACTCATAGTAATATATGCATAAACAGTTACTGAAATTCATATTTATTGATTCCTATATATAACTATCATATTGATGGGTCTGTAGAGAAGACATAGTCTCTGACTTCAAGGAAGGTTTTTTTTTTCTTGCTGAGGAGTATTTACCCTGAGCTAACATCCACTGCCAATCTTCCTCTTTTTGTATGTGTGCCACCACAACAGCATGGCCACTGACAGACAAGTTGTGTAGGTCCGTGCCTGGGGACTGAACCCAGGCCACCAAAGCAGAACTCACCAAACTTAACCACTAGGCCACCAGGGCTGGCCCAAGGAAGCTTTTGATCTCATTTAAAATTCAGAACTCTTCTACATAAACCAGATTATATAAGACTTACATGGTTTAATAACAAGATTTAGTCGTAAAACAGAAAGAGCTCTGGGGGAGGGAAGGGACAAACCACTGTGGGAGCAAATATTAGGGAAAATCTCGTTGAAAAGAAGGTAGAAGAGACCTTTTTGAAAGAGAGAATGCATAAAAGAATCCCAAATGAACATCAAAAGCATCAGGAAATGTCTTTGATGACCATGAGAAAGATGTGTTGTTCAAGGAGAAAGTGAGAATGAGCCCACTGGAGCTCAGAGTGTGTAGAAGAAAGTCAAGATGTCAAGTTGGAAAGAAGCATGAAGGCAGGTTATGGAAGACTGAATTAGAGTTACTCATATATATCAGGACACAGTTTTTGGTTTTTGAACATAGAAATGAGTAGTGAATTTCATTGTATAATGAAATGAGTGAACTTTGAATCAGTAAATCTGGTTTGGATACCTGCCTTGGCCACTTAGCAGCCAAGTGACTTAGGCAAGATACTTAAGCTCTCCAAGCCTTGGTTATAATATCAATGAGTTGTTCTGTGGCACAAATGAGACAATATATGGTAAAGTGCTCTGTGCTTTGTGAATCATGGTCCAATTGATATATTATTTGTTGTGTAGTCTATAGTGATTATAAGTTCCTGTAGGAAAGACACTGCAAACTGCATATGGTCAGTATCTGGTAAGTATTTTAATTTGGTATGCTGAAAGCAGTCTTTCTTAGACCTTTAATTACGTGTCATGTGGGAAAAATATTTAGATCATGATGATGGAAAACTTTCTATTACAAATTTGTGATTATTATTTATTTGGATTTGCTGGTAAATTTACTGATAATTGTTTTTAAATGCTTCATTGTGTCATTAAACATCATATATATCATTTTAAGCAGTCATTTTTCCATTCTACAGAGATTTTTCAAGTAACTGCAGTGTGCCAGGCACAATTTTAAATATAAAGGATATAGCAGTAAACAAGGAAACCAATTTTCCTGCTTTCAGGAAGCTTACATTCCAGGGGTATAAAGTAGACTAGGCATTTGATGATTGTTTTAATCTCTCAATGTGTGTGAAAAATTCAAGGGAAGAATGCAGAGAGGGTGAGGAAAGAGAAGAAGATGTGATATCCTTTTGGAGAGTGCAAAAGTAGGCAAGCTAGTAATATGTAATAGAATTTGTAATAGGCAACAGGGAGTACCCATTTAGTCATGTATTTTAAAAGGGATTGCTCAACGCAGTTGCCAGTGTTTCCCCAGCCATGTTCAGCTGAGTGCAGGAAAAATGCAGGAAAATAATTGGTTTCAATTAAGGTCAAAGTGTTTTCCAGGAGAGTACAACAAAAGGAGAGAGGAACGGGGAGTCAGCAGTGTTTTTAAGGGAGTACTTATAATAATAACGGAGTATGGAATCTAAGTTGGGTTAGGATGGAAGTGAGGTCATGAATGGGATGATAGATAGTGAAAAAGTGGTAGAGAAAGTGGATCAGCAGTCTGGATTGAGTTTGAAGAATTTTAATAACTAAAGTAGATGAACTGGAAAGTTAAGAGGAATAAACAAAGAAAAATGTTTAAACATGAGAATGTGCAGATATTGAAGATAATAACATCTAGGGATGAACAGAGGAGCTAATAATTGATGCAAGATGCAGGAAAAGGTCACTGGAGGTGAGGAGGTACAGTAAATCAGAGCCCAGTGCCTTGGGTGGAATAATCATGTGGATGCCAAAGCCAGAGAAGGGGTGAGAGGGGTTGGAAGAAAAAAGATTATAATGAGGGATGTTCTAAAGTTATTAATTAAGGAAATCTTGGTAGACTGCTACAAAGTGGATAGCTGATGGTAAAGTTGATGACAGGAGCTTTGGAGGAGTTAGAGATTTTTAAAGGTAGAGAAGAAAAGACTGGGAAATGGCTAGGTAGAACAGCTTCCACTGGCAAAGAATGTGAAGGAAATTTTCCAAGAAGAGACTGAAGATGAGAGACCAGGTGTTCCAATGGGTGCAGCAGTGGAAAGATTAGAAGATGGAAAAGAATGAGAAATTGAATCAGGTTATGCGTGTAGCTAGTGCTGTGGTCCAGGTGATGATGGAAGACATGCTACGGAGGTAGGGGTGCTAGATTCTTGTGGTGAGTGGTAGACATCTGAGATATGGTGGGTTTAGTTGGAATGGTTTCTTGGTGGAAGGTAGGTAATTGCTGTAAATTAAAATGTGTGGTGCCAGTGGATACATTCTCCCCTGGAGCTCCTGGGGTGGTAGTGGCCAAGGAGTGCAAGAATGCCACTCAGGAATCTGCTGTTCTGTGAGGAAGGGGTTCTCTGAAAGGTGAGGCTCTGTTGGGCTGAGCACAGGTCATCCCACCCGGGGCACATCAGCCCTGCCTGTTCAATTTGGCAGCTCTGTGTTAAATCTCCTAGAACAAAAGGCTTTCAGAAACTCTAAACCTAGGCATTCAGACTTCAAAAGAATAGCTATAATTGTGTATTGAGGAAATAAGAAAGACTAGGGGGTGATAGAGGGGATTGCTGTTGGACAACAGTGCCAAGATGCTTTGTGGGCCTGGAGAGGCCTTTTCTGTTCTGCCTGTAGACTGCTGTAACTGAGAATAAGGATACAATGGTGTTATAGAAAACTAGGCTTTTGTTGTAAAGAAAATAAAGCAATGACACGCGCTTATTTTTTTCATTATTTGGCATGAAATAGGAATCATCCAAGCTTCATTGAAATTACACTGACTTCCGCACACAATTTAAAAATGCTAAAAAAGTTGAATGTTCAAGGATAGATAATAGCAACAGAAAATTAATTCAGCTATGAGGTAGTTCTTTAAACTTAATTCTGTAGGTAAAACCTAAATTTTACAAGAGTTTTGAATTTATGAAAATGTGGAGCTAATCACGTTAAAGAGGTAAAATCACACTCTAGTATGGCAGAAAATAGAACAGAACAGCTCAGGACTCCAGGAAGAACAAAAAGAGTGCTTTAAAATGTTATTCAGCCCTCTCCCAAGTATTTCATGAAAAATCAATTCAGATAAAGATCAATATTGAGTAGGGAGTAGTTTAATCCTCAAACCAGTGCACTTGTTAACTTTTTTCAAATGTCCATAAAGTTTTACAAAGGGCTTATTTAAAAAATAGAAAATATTTATGCATATAAATTATTTATCACTCTAATCTTAAAAAACAAATCACTACTTTTGATCAAATAATACAGTTGGCTGCTCAAACTCTGTTTCCTCCTTTTTTCTTACTACAGTTATTGCCGTGAAGGCTGGAAGGGCTAATGCAGAGGCAGCTGTTCTGCCCGGATGCCCTTAAGCAGCACTACACTAAAATTACCCCAAAGATCTGAAAACGACCTTTGCATTTGCTTCCTGCATGAAACATTTCCCTTTCAATTTCCTTTCACTACGCCGCTCCAGCCTGCCATCCATCCCACTTCCAGCTTAACCAGTCTTAGTTTTGCTTTTAAATCCTTCCATCAAATAATTTCTCTGAGGAAATTTATCTTGAATGTCTTAAGATATCTGAAAAATGCTGTAACTGAGTGAGAGATTACATACCTCTGAATCTGTGTGTCCCATTATCACATAATTGTTTTCTGATTATATAATGCCTTTTTTCTATCCTCAACCTAGATAGGTATTTTCAAGTACAAACACTACAAGAAGATTCCTTTACTTTTCCCATGCCCGTTATTTCCAATGAACAAAGTGATACCTTATTTTTTATTAATCCTCAATGCACAGACTTAGTACCCATGTGCTTACTACCATAAGATAATGGATAAAAAATGTAGAAGATGCTAACTAACATTCATGTTGAGAAGAAGTGAAATAAATGTGTTTGCTTCTTCAGCAAATGTTTATTAGGCGCTTACGATGTGTGACTATTGTTCTAGGAGCTAAAACACAAAGATAAATGGAAACTATATATGTATATGAACCACATATAATAAATTGGGGATAAATACATACAGGAAACTATGAAGGTTGTAAAATTCCAAGTTTTCCAGCTCCACTTTCTTTTCTATCTTGTGCTGTAGCTCTCCCTTTGTCTGTGCTTCCATCTGAGGGCTCTATAACCTGGCCGAGATAGCGCTACAGTGCTCTTTCTTTGAGTGTACACGTAGTTTCTTTGCTGAAATCTGAGAAGAAATGAACTCCCCGGAGGATAGAAACATGAGTGTCATGACACTTCCTGTGTAACTCCATTAAATTTCCTCTCTGGGTGTTATAGCTTTGGAATGTTCTGCTTTAATCAGGTCACAATCTATATCCTGTGGGCCGCACAAAGTTAAGGTATTTCAACTTTTTATAAGAATAAATGGATTGCCATTGTGGAATCAGTTATGTAAGTGAAAAGAGTTATCATAGTCTTATATATCAAGTACAAACTTGTGGAGGTTGTGATGTGAAAGCACTAGAATGTTTCAGAGTTGCATATTAGGTGACATTTTTGCTTTCAAGTCAATAAACAAAGTAGAATTGAAACACTAACATTTGATTGCTGCTTCCCGAATCTGAACAGCCCTGCCTGTGTGCCAGGTGATATCTAGATAGATAGTGACTAGGAGCTTCTGATAAGGTGCCGCTGATGCTGAACTCATTGTCGCCGCCAGTCTCTGGATCCCTTGGTCTCAATCCCATGTTTATTTTCTATCTGCAAGTTGAGAAGGGCTGGAAAGTTCTTGCCTCTAAGAATTTTGACCACCTGGGAGACAAAGACCTGATCCTCTGTGCTCTTTTCCTCTGTTGCCTGTTAAACAAACAAACAAACACCTCTTTCCTTCCTCCAATGCTTAACAGATAATAACAAGGGTCATTTAGTTTGTATACTCTTTCAAAAAGATTATAGACAGATCATAAACATGAGACAAAGGAAAGATCATGGAAAGTATAAAAGAAGAATGGAGTCAAGTAGTAAATGGGAGAGAGGACAAGGGAGAGGAAGACAAAAATTACACTCGAAAATCAAAGTCAAGGAAAGCTTCTGCAGTTGAGAAAAAAATTAGCTCTGAGATCCTGATGAACAAAGCAAAAAATAGAAGCACAGCGGATTCTTAACAGATTATCAAGGGAAACAAAATTTTTCAAGCTCTGAATTATTAGAAGAATTTATCACCTAGGCCTTAAAATAGGGTCATTGGACAACATAATGGATGGAGACCACATTAGCAATTTTATTAAAAGTCCTATAGGCATTGCTTAGATCTTCTCTAGAAAAAATTATATTTAATATGTAAAAGTTACAGCTAGCGTTCAAACTACGATTGTTACGATAAAAAGGTCCATGACAGTATTTTCAAATACTTTAATTCTCTGCTACCCCCTACCTCCAGCACCTAATTCCCTACTCTATTACCTGTAGTATTCCAATTATTCATTAAAATAGTTAATATAATCATTAATAATACGGGTTTCTCCCACCATAGGAATAATCCTAAAAAGTTATGTGGGAAACCTAGAATCTTATTTTGGGACAAGACATACAAGGCTATGTGTTCCAGTAGATCTCAGACCTGGCTCTTCGTCACAATTCTCTGACAAGCTTTATAAAAATCAGATTCCCAAACCCAGCTCCCAAAGATTAATTTAGTGGTTCTGAGTATAGGCCAAGAAGTCTGTTTGTTTTTGTTTTCATTTTTTAAAGAAATTCTCCCATGTAGTCAGACATTTAGGAATCACTAGTCTGACCCGTTCTCCAGTCTAATACAGGAATCTTCAGACCACGTTGCTGGGAATCAGTTGCCCAGATCATGTGGAGAGATATTCTGACTTCATGAGAAAAGATCTTCCATTATTGGAAAGTTCTAATTGTCAAGTCATATTTTTCCACCAACACTATAACTTTAAGAATGTTTCATTTCATTTCTGATTAAACTTTCATTGTTAGGGCCTACTAACCCTTCTAAATTTCTCTGTTTCTGTAGTCTACTTATCAAATATTTAATGATCTTTTGAAAAATATAAATGCATCAGGGGAGCTCTATTAAAATAATTCTTTAGGGAATTCTTTTGTAGCAGCCATTCACCCTTAAAGTGTATACATTGTAAGTTGGAATATATTTTATTAAACTTGAAAAATCTTATACATTGTCTGTTTCTAACACTAAAAGATTTTGAACATCTTTCTGTCAATAGTACTGAAGGTAAATTTAGTTATTTCCATTTTTTTAACATAATTTAGAATTATCTAATTCCAATTATTGCTATTTTGAATGCTTCTTTAAAAAGTCCGCCTGTAGGAAACCACTTTTATTTCACTACTTGCAGCCCTGATGTTTAGAATTCGACATGAACTGAAGATCTTAGACTGTTTAACATGAATAATGAATGACTAGAATAATTTACAAGTTATGCATTTCAAATTAAGTGAATCACAAAGAAATAAAATTTCACATTAAAACATTGAATATATTCTCCTAAGGAAGATTCATTAGATTTGGATGAGTCCCGTGGGGTAAACAGGGCCATGTGAAATGACATGAAAATAAACTTAAGGTAGAGGGAAATGAATTAATTAGACTTCATATTTCTCAAAAGGAAAGAAATATACAGAAGAGCAATTACTTTGTGCATTAGGAAGGCTAGTTGACTATGGAACTGTGTTCCTATTCTTCACCTTTTTAAATAAAAATTGATTGGGTTTTCACTATAGCGGTCTTTGAGAGAATTTAGAAAATGATTAGATTAGACGAAGTATCTCATTCGGGGATGTCAAAGCACGTGTAGCTGCAGGCAACGTAATTTCTTCACACAGGCTGGTATTTGGAGATTCTTTTATCAGTACAAGTGCAGAGGTTAAAAAGCTGCCTCATTCTAGGGGACTCCGTAGTCAAGAAGCAGTCTCGGCATCGAGTCATCATCCAGCTGCCAGCCAATGGAGGCCGGGACTGCACAGATCCTCTCTATGAAGAGAAGGCCTGTGAGGCCCCTCAAGGGTGCCAAAGCTACAGGTAACAGAGCTCAAGAAGAAGCATTGTGATGAATGCACTGAGCAAACACTTCAAGTCCATATTCTTTCTGACAGTGAGAAAAGGAAGCCAACACTGCCCCACAGGCTAGAGGAGTTTGGGATGTTGATGGGTGTATATGCTATCTCTTGCCTCTTGCCTCTGCTACTGAAATTATCGCTCGGGAGACAAATACTTGTGTAAATTTCCAAGCTGTATTATTAGCTCTAGGAGTTTGGGGAAATTTCTTATGTTGATATAAAGTATAAGAAATGCAGAAAAATGGTTAATAATTATGAAACACACATGCTTTAGGAAGCAGTTCTTTTACGCTTGGAGGAATAGCCTGAGCATTCCTCTCCTGGCTCCAAGGAACACCTGTTCCCCATAAATGCCGGCATTCTGGCTCACGAAATGACATCTTTATCCAATGATGCTCGTAAGATGTCTGTTCTTTTCATGTGTAGCCGCCTCAAAGAAAATTAAGGTTATTGAAGCTATATATCATCATCTTGATAATTATTGGAGAAATTTTTCCTCATAACTATTGAAAGAAAGTACCTAATTGAAACTTCACATGGTAAATAATTGCAATCTTGGCAATAAATGAAATATTATAGCATCAACTGATAGAATGTGTGATCACAAAATAATTTACGATGAAGTTGATGGCAAATTTGCCATTTTAATTTATCTGTATTTAATTCTGAGATGACAAAAAGTATAATTGCACGTTTATACAAGTATTGACAACTGTTAGCCCAAGTATATATATTTGGGGGATTTGTTTTTATGAAGTGTATTATAATTGCAATTTCTGAGTTACTTCTACAACGCTAACCCAAAGAGCACTGTACAAAAAGCTCATGACTTGAATGCAGTTTCTTAATTTGAATATAAAACAAATATGGTTTAATTAAACGCAGTGCATCATTTCTTGTGCTGTCTCGTACATCTGCTGGCAGTGCTAATCATTAAAAAGGCTAAATGCTGCTTGTAGAATATATTCCTGTAGAACTTGACAATGCTAGACTCTTGTCTCCACTGCCCTAGAAAGTATTTTTATATTTAATGCTGCTTTTTATAATGCCTTTTATGGAGATCTAAATTAAATTTAGATAGGACAGAGCATTGTCTAATAAATTCCTGTTTGCTGTAGCCAAAGTCATGTTTTCATGCCACCATATCTCTCAGATTTGCTAGGCATTTTTACTTCCTCTCCTTGAGGCTTCTGTTGTTTTCTTACAGATGGAAGACTCACAAATGGCGCCGGTGCCAGTTAGTCCCTTGGAGCGTGCAACAGGACAGCCCTGGAGCTCAGGAAGGCTGTGGGCCTGGACGACAGGCAAGAGGTGGGAGGGCCCATTTCACAGTTTGTTTTTTATTTCTGCAACATCACTACCTTAATCACTAGCTTGATGAGTTTGTCACTTTGATGCCGTGTTTAGCAAACAGAGCAGAGCAGATATGAATCTGCTACCACTCATGCTACTTAACACCACAACGCAGAAACTTGTCTTTTTAAATTGTGTCATTTGTCCTTTGACATGAGCCCATAACTCTTCTGGTCGAATTTTCCCCTCATTCATTTTAGGAGGTAATCAGACTAAGCTCTTGAGAGGGTTATGACAGAGAGTGTACACTGCCGCTTAGTTTTTTTGTTATTAGTTTTTGAATCATAGTATTTCATTACACTTTACTTGTCACCTTAACAATCAATAAGACCCTTACATCCTTGCCTATACACATTATGTATGTGCATGCATGTAATGTAATATAATTGGTTAACTTTCCCAGAAATTCTCAGCAGTAAGATTCCTAACATTGTCATGGTGATCCCCAATTCTGTTCATATTAAGTACTGATTTTTAAATGGCAGATTTGTGTACTCAAAATCTGCCGTATGTGAACGGCAATCTGCTTAACTACTAGATAACATGGAATCTTGCAGAAACGAGTGATGGAAGTGTACCCAACTTGCCATGATTATTTACTAGATTTTGTGGCTAACACTTACATTCCAACCTTTGGAATATGTTGTTGTTTATACATGTACCAAATTCAGTCTTTAGAAAGTATGTGGTTATTTTTATTCATTTTGATTTTTAGCGTGAGTTCCTGTTACATACTTAAAATGTAGCTGAAATGTAATTGAATATGCAGCCACCTTTATTTAATTCATAAACCATGTTTTGCTCCCTCATTTTGTAGTTATATATTTGACGATGGCGCAAAAGTCTGAACATACAGAATAGAATTCTGGTTTTTGCTGATTTGATCTGAGACCCCTTTTTCTTTACAGGGACAAGATTGCTTTTTTAACTTGAGAAAGATAGCTTCTTTTTTGTGAAAGTCTATTTTCATAATCATCATTTTAGAAGTCTTCATTTGAAACATAAAATTTAATTTACAAATAATATTAACTACCTGCTGATTTTTAAGATGTTACTTTATATGCTTAATTTTCGTTATGTATTGTACACCCTCTGCTTTGGCTAAAAATTAGCTGTCTTCCTTTACAGTTATAGAAACTTAGAATTGAAAGTCATTCTCCCCATGTCAAACCATTCATTGAGAAATTGAGTAATATGAGAACTTTTTGCCATGCCCCGCTAATTCCTCCTTGAATGAAGCATACATTTACATATAATTTGGGTCCTACACAGAGTTTATAATAACAACAGGCATGAGTTCAGGAAGCAGGAAACATAAGTTTTAGTCCGAGTTCTTCACTAATACAGCATAAGTCTTCATCTCTTCATCTTCCTAGTTCTCAGTTTATTTATATGGGGAAAAGAAGAGAAAAGAGGGTTAGACCAAATGATCTTTTAGGATTATTCCAATTTTCATATTCTACAATCTACACACAGATAGCACCCAGGTATCAAAGTGTGCAATGAAATTAGGTAAAACAGATGAAAGCCATATTTTCATAGAATACCACTGGGGGGAAATCTGAGATATGGTAGAAGCAGTGCAAGTGTGAAAAACAGCTTCAGTTCCAAACTCTATTAGTTAACAACTGCATAACCTTGGTTTATTTATTTCCTTCCTCTGAGGCTGAGAACATAATGGTCCTCACAGTGCTTTGCTCATTAAATGTGACTTCCTTCCCCCTTCCTGTTAGATCATGACCCCAACAAATGTGCGTGTAGGTCATAGTAGGCGTAAAAGCAACAATGTTAACATGGATGTTTTGTTTTTTGACACACAGTCTGTATAAAAACTTTTCTTCTGTGACTACTGGTAATCTTTTCATTTCCAAATCTAAAAACCTCTGTTCGTTCCTCATCCTCATGACTGCTCAGTAGTATCTAATCCTGTGACCCGCTCTCACCATGAAAATGGGTCTTCGGCTTCCGCAGTGCTTCTTTCTCCTGCCTTTCTGATTGCTCCATTCTGGGTTTCCTACTACTGGTGCCTCTTCTTCTGCCTGTGCTTATGTAAGGCTTTCTACTCTTGGCATGCTCATTAGGCTACTTACTCTATCTTGGCAATCTTTCCTATTTTAAAGATATCTAGGAAGAGAAAGTTGCATTGTAATAAGTCATTTCTGTATAAATATAGTCAGAAGAACCCCTTTAACTTCCATATGAAGATAATCTTTTTCTTTGTTGCCTTGGTGGATTAAAGATTTTTCTTCTTAGAGCCTATATTCCTACAGAAACATTAAATGGGGAGAATTAAGAGTGTAGAAATATCTTTTGCTAATGGCAAAAAGGCAAAATTTTCTTCCTTGGACAGTCATGGCTGTTTTCAGAACTCTGCATGATTCACCTGTCAGATTCTTGCTATTTTTATCTTTGTCCTTATCTGGTCAGAGAGTGGAAAATGACAACTTGTGCTGTTTTTTCATGATTAAAATAATTGTATAGTAAGGATTAGAATTTATCAGCAAAGACTAGAGAAGCTATCTGTGTCCTCTCTAATACATCAGACTTTCTGATTTCAGTCTCTCATTCGACTGTGATTGCATTCAGAAGACTGTGTAGAAAGAGTCAGAGTGTCAGGAAAGGATGAAGATGTTCAAGCCAGGGAGCTTATAGTTGGTTAGGGAAATGAGATCACTGGTAACATCATCCAACCAGGACAAGTTAAAGACTGAGACTGGTCCATTGCAAAAGCAATCATTTGAAGCTAAAGAGTTTAAGAAAGACATACAGAACGAGCTGGCACTTGACTTGTACCATAATATTAGAATAGGTAGAAAGGATAAAAGAATACAAAATAAGATCAATTCTATAATTAAGCATTTGAGGTAAGAAAAACAGAAACATTAGATGTGTTTGCAAAAAGAATGGGTAGATTGAGGCTCTGAAGATGTGAGCTGGAGCCTGGGGTGATTTTGTAGAGAGCTATAAATGTCAGGATCAGTATTTTAGACCTTGTTCAATAAGTGGTAGCAGCAAGGACCTGATGAAAGCAGTGTTTTACCTGTCAGTGTGTACAGAATAAATTAGAAAGATAAGACGCATGGATCTGATGCCAGCTAGGACACTGTCGCAAGGTTGAAGTAATAGGGGTTCAGACTGGAACCACAGTAGTTGGAATGGGCAAAAGTAAATGGATTTTCAACATCCAATAGAGGAAAATAATTTTAGAACTTAGTGGCAGACAATAGAAGCAGACAGAGAAACAAGTCAAAGATAATCATGTGATTCTTTAACTCAATATTTTCAGCTGGAGAATAGTTATAATATTGGTGAAAATTCTTAGGTCTAAAAGTAGAGCTAATTTTAGAAAGTATATTTTGTACAATGTGCATTCAAGATGATGGCAGGGGAGCCAATAGGAAATATCCAAGCATGCATTTGAAATGTAGAAAAGTAGCTATATAGCTAACTTAGGACAGCAGAGAGAAGTATGGGTAATAGTTCCATAACGGGATTTGATGAAGCAATATGAGAAGCTAAGATCTTTAAAATGTATTGTATGTAGGAGGAAAAGTGGTTATTGTATTTTACCATTAATAGATTTCTTTTTTCTCTAACCTGTTTGCATTTGTAGACTCTTTAAGCATTTCTTTTAACTTAAACGGTATTAACTTTAAATTGCTGCTTCCTTGCTTCTGTCAGAAATGACACCACATAAACTAAAGCTATGAGATAGCTAACTTTATCATTCTATGATTCTAAAGATAGAAATTTTTATTGCATGGCTTTTATCAAACTTTGGTCCAGATCATTGGTCATCAAACAATGGGCTATGCACCAAATACAACCCACAGCCTGGTTTTTTGTAGTTAAAGTTTTATTGGAACATGCCACACCCATTTCTATTTTCCTTGTTTTAATTGAAGTGTAATTGACATAGAATATTATATTAGTTTCAGGTGTACATCATAGTGATTCCATATTTATATATATTGTGAAATGATCACTGCAATGTCCGATTATCATCTGTCACCATACGAAGTTATTACAACATCAACTATATTCCACATGCTGTACATTATATCTTCATGACTTATTAATTTTATAACTGGAAGTTTATACTTCTTAATCCCCTTCACCTATTTCACCCCACAAAAACCTCCCAACTCTGGTAACCACCAGTTTGTTTCAAGCCACACCCATTGCTTTACCTGTTGCCTGTGGCTGCTTTCTTGATATGAGGCAAAGTTGAGTAGTTATTACAGAAACCATATGGCCCACAAAGCCAAAGAGGAAAAGTTTGATGACCCCTATTCTAAATGCTAAAGCCGTGTAATCTGTGATATAGTCACAACATCTAATAGTACTGAATTGTCATTACCCAATAGGATCAGAAGATCCCTGAAGTTTATCTGGTCATTTGGGAAGAAGTTTTCCAATTCAGTTCATCAATAAAAGAACTACTTTAGAGTTATGAGTGTAGTGGACTTTAATGACTGTCACAGTAGTGAAATATATGCCTTTCGGATGAAATTGCTGCGTTCTTTGGGGATAGAGGATTTGGGTATAAAATTTTGACTCTAAAAACTTTAGTAGTAAAAAAAAAATAGTTAAAAATAGTTAAAGGTGAAACCAGATAATACATGGGATGTGGAAGACAAGAGAGTAGGTCCTCATAATTCCCCTGTCTGGAAGATGATAAATCATACCCAAGCACTGGACGTCGAGTTAATTTACTAAGTGTACATAGAAAGGAAAGAATGTGTGTGTCTCATATAATATGCACCACTCAGCAGAACACTTACAAGGTCACCTGTTATGATTCAGTTTTTCTCAAAAGGCTTGAACCTTCTGTAGTAGTAGAAAAATATTACATGAAATTCTCTTCTATCAGCTTACTAGCCATCCATCCTAGGTCTTCTCTTATTTAGTCACCTACAGCTACTTTTAGCCACCTGTTAACAATCTAGTGGTGATTATCGACAGACTTTCATTTTTACTATTAATAGCATAATTGTTCCAATTGTAGGAACTATTAGTGGTGATGCATTTCAAAGGGTTTAGGAAGCAATTATGTTCCCAGGGTCTCTTTACAAGGTAACTAACTGTAACTGCTTATGACTTCAGCACTGACACCCACTGTAAAGCAAATTAGTGAGAATCAGCCTTACCCAGAAATGACTTAGAGTAACACAGACACAAGAATATAGGAAGATTCTACTCCAATCAAGTAAAGGCGGTCTTGACCAAGTCTACTTTCTCTATATTTCAAAACTATGTGAAAACACTTTCTGAACTAGTACATTAGAACACAAAGTTCTTTACAAGAAAATTGATATACTCCTGAAAATTTGGAAAGTACATAGGCATTTAGGCATTTCTGTGTTTATTTATGACCCAATTCCTTTACATTTGAAAGGAAAAGTGAAATAACAGTGATGCAAAATGGTGTCAATCATTCCCAGAATTACCGGTAATTTTTGCCCAATCTTCTCTAAATTTGATTGCTACCCTGCTATATACAGGATATTTTCCTTAAGTTCATCCAGTGTTACTGTAGAAACATTAGAAATCCTCTGTAAAATAATTGCTTGAAACTTTGTGTTAATAGTTGTATCACTGCGCTTGGGCTGCTGTAACAAAATACTATAGACTGGGTGGCTTAAACAGTAGAAATTTATTTCTCACAGTACTGGAGGCTGGAAAGTCCAAGATGAAGGTACTGGCCAATTCAGTTCCTGGTGAGATCTCTCTTCCTGACGCAAATAATCACTTTCTTGCTGTGTCCTCACATGGCAGAGAGAGTTAGAGAGCAAGCTTTCTGGTCTCTTAGAAGAGCACAAACCCATCATGAAGGCCCTGCCCTCATGACCCCATCTAAGCCTAATTACCTCCAAAAGGCTTCATCTCCAAATACCATCACGTTGGAAGTTAGAGCCTCAACATGTGAATTTGGGGAGGACACAATTCAGTCCACAGCAATAATGAAAGATCAATGTCTGGAAATAAAATTCCTATCCCAGTGTACAGAGCTTTAGGTTTATTAATATTAAACTCTCAGAAAGCTGTGAAAACAAGCTAACAGCAGTCCCTAAAAACCAATTCAAACCACCTCTTGAATATCATTCAGTTCAATTCATTGTTTCATAAAACAAATATTTATTGAATACATGCCTTATGTTGCATGTTGCCTACATGGTACTGGCCCAGCTTGTTGAGAAAATAAAAGTATATAACAGATAGTTTCCATTTATTTCCTGTAGTAGGAAACACACTATAGTTATATATGACTCAAGCTTCAAGCATATTAGCACATTAGTGGTAGATATACACAGTAACCACTAAAAATTGGAAAAACATAAAAAGAGGTAACCACTGAAAAGGCATAGTGACAAAGGAAATGACTCATAAATATAAGATGACAAACAAAAAACCCAAAGTAAAATCTCTATTTTTGGACAACAGTGCACTGACCAGTTTGCCTCGAGTTCCTATGAGTGCGCTGGAGGCAGGGGCCACACTGGAGGATTTGAACACATCCAGGAGGATGTGAATACTAGGAGGAGGAAGGGGAGGAGAAGGAGGAAATTTTTTCAGTAGGAAATTAGAAGTAGCAGAGAATTTTAGCAAGGCTTTGGATATTGAGAATAGTGTATTCCAAAAATTTTATCTAATGGTGTATGAACTAAAAAGAAAGAGGAGAAAGAGGTATTTTAAAGCAAGAATCTACAGAAACTGGCAACTTTAAAACTTGAATCATTCTTGGGACCAGCCCAGTGGAGCAAAGGTTAAGTTCATGTGCGCTGCTTCGGTGGCCCCAGGTTCAAGGGTTTGGATCCTGGGCCTGGACATACCCACTGCTTATCAAGCCATGCTGTGGCAGGCGTCCCCCACATAAAATAGAGGGAAATGGGCACAGATGTTAGCCCAGGGCCAATCTTCCCCAGCAAAAGGAGGATTGGTGGCAGATGTTAGCTCAGGGCTAATCTTCCTCAAAAATAACCTTGAATCAGTCTTAAATATCATAGGGAAATTTTAGAGGGCCTTTGAAATAAGCATCTTTCCTATAATATTGTCAATAAAAGAAATGCAAATAACATGAAATTATGTCCACATCCTATTTAATTTTTAAGTGAATAGAAAGCTTATATTTGCTTCATAGTATTCAAGTCACTTGTCTATAAACTTTTAATAGCACTGTAACCTCTACTGTCTTTTCTCTGTGCTCACATTTCTACAGTTCAGATGGCATTTAGAAGGTTAAATTATCTATTGGTCAGTGACTATATCATTGAAGTCTATCCATAATAGCTGTAGCTAGAGTTACCATTACATTTGCATTAGAAATAAGTTACATGGCTCCTAATAACAACAACTTTGGATAAGTTATTTATTTTTTGACTACCCTAAGGGGCAATGCCAATCACTACTACTTAAAATGTATATATATCATTCCAGTGTTTATTACTTTGTGATGCACTTATACCAAGAGTGCAGTGCTAAAGAGTCATGGATTAGATACTGAGATTTCATAAAAATAACTTCAAATTTCCTCTTGCCTAATCTCCATGTTGATTTCCATGCTATCTCCTTCTGAGTGTACTTTCTGTAAATTAGACGGCACTAAAGTGAAGAATTCCCAGGGTCAGCCCTGCCGATACCGATCCTCCATCCCCTCTGTGTCTCTTGCCTGCCATTGTAATGTTGACCTGTCACTAAGATCTGACATCAGTCTCTTTATGTGGAAGTCAGCATGATTCAGATGTATTCTCAAATCTAGACCACAATAAAGAAAACAACTTCGGTAGTATGCCTCCCATGACTGAGACCCTCCTGGCTCTGGGAATCTTCACCCTGCATCACTTATTGGTTAAAAAGGTTATGAAAGGAAAGTCTAGAAAGAAAACAAAGTTCTAATTCTCCTTCTACCAAAATTAAATCTAAAGGCATTGTAGACTGTGAGATATAAGTATTTAACCACAATTTATGCTGTTATTTTTTGTGAGCAAATATGCTTAAATCTTATGCTTAAGTTAAGTGACTTAAACTATATTGATGTCCTTGGCATAACTTTTCTGCTTAAACTCTGGCCCACTTTGTTCTTTTTAAAAGATTACATTTTAGAGGCATTATTGAGGTTAGGCCCAGAATATCTGGGCCAGTTTATCTTGGTAACTCAAAGTAATCTTTTAGTTTTCAGAGGTTGTTATGCAATAAGAAGAAAAAGAATGGACATGGAAAAAGAACTAGGTAGAGAAAAGCAAGGGAGCTTACTTTCAAGAAATTTTGCACAGACGTGATTTTTAAAATCTTATTTTGACTAATATATTTATTAGTTACCACCCTGTATTTTGGTACTCTTCATTTATATGTTATTGTTTAAAGTTATTTCTATTTGTAAATGGTTTCCTCTAATTTCCTGTAGACATTAGTATCCTAGTTGATCTGGGGATTTTGATTTTGTTTTATGTCTCTACAAGAGCCCTGTCATAAAATGATTGTTAGCATTTGCTATTTTTTAAATAGCTCGTAAAATAGGCTTGATGCTGTGATGTGTCTGCGATGGTTCCTCTATGCTGCATTTGTTGAGATGCAGTTAACTCTTCCCACATCCCAACCGGGGATCTAGCTGATCTCAGACTGAGCTACTCCTCTGGGAGCTGATTATTATTTCCTGGTAAGTCCTTATACAAGGACTTTCACGTATGTAATGAACATCAGTGAGACTGGGGATCACTGATAACTATTTTTGGATCAATAAAAGAGAAAAGTGCATTTCTTTCCATTCTGCCAGAGTTACATTCACAAATTGTAATTAGGAAGTGTAATTTGACAAACTTGTCAGTGAAAATCTCTTCTACACAAAGAAAGACCAAGATCGTTACATCTGCCTGGTAAACAACTGGAGCCCTCTTGCATTATTTATAGGTTTGGTCTTATTTCTAAGCACAATTAGGTCTCTTGGTAACTAGCTCCCACTCACATTAAGGTTTTTCTTTTCATTTCTACATGATTCATTCTCACTATTGCCGTTTTTTGATAACACTGTAGGAAAAAATCACTCCTCTAATCACTCAATCAGCTGAATATGTTCTGTCTCTAGTGCAACCCAGATGCTCTTACTGTGGGATAAACCATGTTAATATCGCTCAATTTAATAAATAAGGTCTCCAAGCTCCTTGAACTCTTTGTTACATATAATCCGACAGCGTTCACTGCACAAGCGCATTGATATTATTCTGTTTCCTGTAATGAACTTCTGTGTGCACATTTTAGATCTGGTAATTCATTTCAGTTGATTATTCAGACGAAATGACAGCACAGTCTTACATTCTGAAGGGTAATCCACAGACCAATAGAACCCCTGCTTTTTGTGCATCCTGAATAATAAGAGAATTTCATTCCTCTTCAAGAAAATGAAGATGAGCGACTACATTCTGAATTCTATTAGATTGCCTTCAGAGCTGCATTGGTAGCCTTCAATTTACATACTCATATATGCATAACACAGATATCCATGTTCTTTTAGCTCAAACCAATGTTATCTATTCCGTTTCATTCCAGGAACATTTATTATTCTCCTCTTTAAAACAGAGCTCAAAGTTCAACTTACATGAAAACATTCTGGAATTGACTCTATTAATTCTATGTATTAATCTTTTTAATTTAAATTTATGGGAAGTTTCAAAGATGCACAAAAGTAGAGAGACTAAAATAGTGAATATTAGTAGTGTAGTCATCACTCTCTCAGCTTCAGCAGTTTTTCAGTTTTTAACAGTTGCCATTCTTGGTCATCTGCCACTCTTCACACATTTAAAAAGATTTTGCTGGTATATTTTAAAGCAACTCCCAAATAGGTTATATATCATCCATAAATAATTATTTTTCAAAATGTAACAATAGTATTATTATAATACTAAACCAAATTAATAATAATTCTTTAATATCATCTAATCTACAGACTGTGTTTTAATTTTCCCCCATTGTCTCAAAAATGTCTGTTTGCAATTGACTTGTTCATTCATAAAGATCTCCATGTTGCGTTTGGTTAGAATATTTTTTGTCACTTTTTTTGTGTGTGAGGAAGATTGTCGCTGAGCTAACATCTGTGCTAATCTTCCTCTACTTTGTGCGGGATGCTACGTCTGCACCCAGGATCCGAACCAGGATCTGCACCTGCAAACCATGGGCCAGTGAAGCTTAACCACTACATGAACTTACCCACTACATCACCGGGCTGGCCCCTCTTACGTTGACTAGCTTTCTTATTTATCTTTCCAACATTTCCTCATCACTGATGGGCTGAGCTTACCTAGTTTAATTCATATGTAACCTACAAATCAGTCACATGGATGTCATCCAGGCTTTCAACCTGCTGGAAGCAGCGTGTCCATGACACTTAAATAAAAATTGCTGTGCCTCATAGAAATAAAATAAAATTATAAATAAAATGAATGGATATAGTCAACATAGAGTTAAATATGGAATTTTACTTTAAGATAATTATTTTGATATTTGCTCACCTTACTAAGAAGCTTTCATGGTGAATTAGCCATAGGGCAGCATGGTTTTTGGCCCATCTTGCTAACAAGGCCTCAGCCCAAAGGAGAACTTGCATAATCATTACACACAAGATATACACACTCCACCTGTAAATACAGATACAATTGTCTGGGTATCTGCAGCTTTCTGGTGTGCTAGGAAACCATGCTTGTATGATGCATCTGTTCTACAGTTAAAAACAGCCTGTTTTCAGTGTCTTAGAAATAACTTTTAAGATTTATAAAGTCGAGAGACCAGATGGTTTCCTTTCCAAACATTTATATTTTCCTCACCCAAATATCAGGAAGTTCATTTCAGATTGCATGCCTGTGTTTGAATTGTTGTGTTTCCTCTAAGTCAGAATAGAAACAAGTTGAGATGTATGATAAATTTTCAATATGTTGCACAAATGGTGTTGTTGCTACTTGTTTGCCTGACATTGCATGAGTAATTCTTTCAAAGTACACTGTCTAAAATCTCAGATAAGGGGAGTGGAGTGCTGAGTGGGTTTCTGAGAAGAGATATGCGAATCTTACACATTTGTTATTTTCAACTGGTTGAAATACTTAAGATTTTCTGTACTGCAGGTGTATAGGGAAAAGGGCTTCAGATTTATGTAAATAGTATAGATTTGCACAAAATAAGTTAATTTGTTTCTGGCATTGTGTTGGTAGTGGTTTTATTTTATTTTGGTTTGGTCTTTTGGTGTCACTTAACGTGATGATGGAGCAATTCTGAAATAAAATTTGTGAGAAGGAACCTAAGATAATTTCATTTAGTTTCTCGAAAGATTTATTTTCAAATCTCCATTTCAGAGAGCCAAATTGGATGAGTAGATAAAAGTAGTCTTATTTCAAAGAACTCAAATTTAGTTTTGTAATTTTCCTTTAGTCACGAGTAGTGTGACACTCTTCACAGCTTAGAGTTCTGATGTGGTAAAAATCTCTTAATTTCCATATTAATCATTCTTGAGGTTCCTGCATTCCTGATTAGGAAAATGTGTAATATCTTCCTGTTTATCAGTCCTTCCTCTTCTGTCTCCTTGGGGCAACTTTGCTCACAAACCATCAGAGCTTACTAAGTTTAAAGAGTCAACCCTGCTTCCACATGGCAGGTGAGCGAGCACAGCAAAATCACATCAGTTCATTAATATACCACATTGTGGGGACTCCTCCTATACCATTCCACAAATAACATTCTTCCAAACTATATGGATGCTCCTTTTGGTCTGCTCCTTGTACAAGTCCTCTTGAGCTCCAAGTTTAGAGCTCCCTTAGTTCATCCCCACATGCTCAGCCATTGTTTCCCAAAGCCAGGGTCACTCGGTACCAAAGGACTTTCAGCCTTAGCCACAGGTCTCAGCCAGACCCCTCCTTGTGCCCTGAATACTCCAGCTAGTAGATCTTAAACCTGAATGTGCATAAGGAACATCTGAGCAGCTTGAAAAAAAATGCATATTCCTTGACCCCACACACAGAGCTCTTGCTCAGGAGCTCTGGAAGGAATCCAAGAATATTCAACTTTAATAGCATTCCAGGTGTTTCTGATGCAAGTGGGAATATATTACCTACTAGAGCCGTGGTTTCAATCCATTGCTGCATGTTTGAATCATCAGGGAGATTTAAAAAGATGCTAATGCCCAGGACCCTGTCCTTGACCATTTAAATCGGAAAGTTTAAGTTTAGCAAGGGCCTGGACATGTTCCAAAAGCTATTCAGGTGATTATAATCTGCAGCCTGATTTGAGAACCACTACCTTAGGCTGGTATGATCAACACAGAGCACCAGATAACTCCTCCCCCAAGTAGTGAGAATCTCTTTGGGACACTTAATGTTTTTTCCTGTCATATAACCTTCAGAAAGACCACCACTGTCCACTCTACCAGGTCTTTAAAATCCAGGGACGCCTCTTCTGTTCATACAAATTGGCACTTCCGGTGTTGTGCATACTAAATAGAGAGATATCTATAGGTAAGAAATAAGTGAATATTCACCTATATTTGCACAATTATGTAACTTGGCCTGCAGCATTTGGGACAAGTTGTGTTTACCTACACAGAGAAAGTCTCTTGCTGAAATTGTTATCTCCTTTTACACACCCCATCACACAGCCCTACACTATCAGGTGTTAAGTTTGGTATACAGATCCAGAGAGTTAAGGCTGCCCGTGTCATAACTGTAATTTAGGATCAGAATGTCAGACTCCTTCGCCTTAGTTTCATAATGATAGAATCTTAAGCAGAGTGGACATCAGCAGCAGTTTCAGCCTAGACTGCAAACCTAAAAGGGCCATGGACATCAGTCTGACTGAGGCCATTTAAGCTAGTTAAGTGAAGACTTAACTTTTGGACCAAGGTCTAAATGTTTCGTCTGCTTTCTCAATAAATGAATGAATTATTTTTAAAACCAATGGGGGAAAATTACAGAGGAAGAAAGGGAACTTTAAACATCACTTGCTTTTTAAGACTTGTTTACCTTAAAGCAATTTTACATCTATGTTCAATAAGTAATAAAACGATGACTTGGTTTAAAAAGTTCCATAGAACAATATCTTGGGGGAAATAATACATATAAATCAAAATTATTTGACCATTTTTTTAGAGTCCGTATGTAATTGTGGAAATATTAGTTATGGTATGATAGGTTAGGATTGCTAGAAGTTTTTGTTTTTGTTTTTAAATTCATGGTTCGCGTTTGTTCATGTGAAGAACTTGTAGGCAGAGGGGTGGGGGACTCTGACACTGCCTCCCCCTTCCACCATTAACCACTCCAAAGCCATCCCAACAAACGTCCAAAGCAATTTTTAAAAAATGCTTTCCATGCAAGTGCAACTTCCAGACAAGTTCCATTGTGTCCCCCCCTTCACCCAAACCATGCAAACAGTTTGCAGCTACTAAGACCCTTCCATATAGAAATCCTAGTGTGGCCAATGATATAAAAACAATTTTCAGAGGTATATGTTGCCTCCCAGCACCTCTGTGAATAGCCTGTGTTCAACATAAACTATTATCAGAACCCATGTATTATTTATTTTTCTGGTAAATAATTAATTTCTAAATATACTCCACATGTGACTTGAAATCCTTGATAACATCTAATGAAAACTGCTAAATGTAAAGTGTGTGTGTGTGTGTGTGTGTGTGCTTTTTTTGTCACAAAAACCATTGAGGGTTATCTATTATTTTTTAAAAAACCCTACAGGATCAACTTAATGACTACTATGATCATTAGAAACACTCTATCGGATTTCTGCTGCAAATAAAGAATTCAAAGTAGATTCCCCTGACCGTGTAAGAAAACGTTGGGCTAATTCTTAAATTGTAGGGTAATTAGACATTCAAATTTGTTAAAAACAGCTTTATGCTTTTCCTTTAGCCATTACTTGTCGAAAGCAAGATGGAGGACAGGCTAGCATCCATGAATGCCTCCAGTATGCAGGCCCTGTGCCAGCCCTCACCCAAGCCTGCCAGATCCCCTGCCAAGAAGACTGTCAGTTTACCAGCTGGTCCAAGTTTTCTTCGTGCAATGGAGATTGTGGTGCAGTTAGGACCAGAAAGCGCACTATTGTTGGTAAGATAATTGGGATGCCAAAGCCAACACTTGGCAAGGTAGAAAAAGACAATGAAAGTCAGACCAAAAGAGTTCTGACAATGTATTTGAAACAATGTATCTGGAAAATGCACAGGCATGCCTTATTGTGGCTATACTTAATACATCAGTAGGTTTGGATGTGTATTTTAATGTAAGTTGGAAGCGAAAGATGCATTATGAACTTTTAGTACAAAGACAAAGTAGCCTTGAAAATTGAACTCCGTCTCCCTATACAATACATGGTAGATTATTTTTTGGTTGAAACGTGCACTTTTGGTGGATTGCCTACAGATTGTGAAACGCTTGGAGAAAAGTTTTTGGGAAAGAATGCCACTTCGTTTTCTTAACACATTCTCACTGTCACAGCCTCAGATTATCCTTCATATCCAGAAGAGGAATATGACATTAATTCTGTATCTGAAAACTGCATTTTAAAAGGCAGTCGCAATGATGAAAAGCAGTAATATAATGAGTGAGAACAGGAGCCATCATACTGAACTAAACCTTGCTGCATTAGAAAATATTGTCTGCAGCAAAAGAAAACAAAAAATATTGGTACTAGTGGACTATTCAGAATTTAAAAGTTACAAAATGAACTACCTGACATAATGAAAACTGTTGAAAACTTATAAGACAGCTTATAAAAGTTAGAGATAAATATATGTAATTAATTATATACCATATAATTAAATAGTAAATAATATATGACACATAAATATAATATAAATATGTGTGATCTAATGAAAATAATGATATATTATTTTTCAAGCACATTTACTGTTATACTCTAGTTTTTCTTTTTTAAAAAGGAATTTATTTATATTTATATAAAAACACCATTTCTAATGTTTTTATTCTGATATTAAATATCTTCATTTAGAATATTATTGCCTGCATTAATTACCAAGTATGTCAAAGTGGTTATTCTTCAGAAATACTGAAAGATACAAAGTCATAATCAGAAAAATAAATACAAAAATCTCATTTTGTAAATTGCCATCTTATGTAACTGCACTCTCTATTTGGAATTAACAAAAAGGCTGTGCCGTCCAGCGCAGTGACTCTCTCCATTTCGTGTTTTTTGCACATGTCATAAAGGAGAGATTTATGCAGTTACCTCAGACTCCCCGGTCAGTGAAAGCACGTGATCCTTTGAGAGGACTTTAATCATTTTGAAGAGTATAAAATTCAGCACAACAGTTAGTGCCTTATGCAAAATGGGCTATTTTTAAATGAGAAAATAAGAAAAATTTCACTATGCAAAGCACCCAGTACTAACTAAGCCTGCATAGAAAGCACTATGGGGTAAGAAAATCGCATTTATTTATAGGCTACTGTTGAATATGGTTAAAAATGGAGAAAGGAAGTTTAGGGAAGGAGAAAACTTAGGGATGCTTGAAATGAGTAATGATATTTTCCAACTTAAATTTCTCCACAGGAAAAAGTAAAAAGAAGGAAAAATGTAAAAATTCTCATTTCTACCCCCTGATTGAGACTCAGTATTGTCCCTGTGACAAATATAATGCACAGCCTGTGGGGAACTGGTCAGACTGCATTTTACCAGAGGGGAAAGTGGAAGTGTTACTGGGAATGAAAGTACAAGGAGACATCAAGGAATGTGGTCAAGGATATCGTTACCAAGCAATGGCGTGCTACGATCAAAATGGCAGGCTTGTGGAAACGTCCAGATGTAACAGCCATGGTAACCCAATTTTTCTTCAGTGTTATACATTTGCTATCTTTGGGGGTGGAGGTAAAATGCATGTGTATCAGAATGGAGGGAAATGAAGGTTTGTAGTAGTGTGTTCTAAATTGAACATCATGGGGCACAACATTATCACTATGTCATTTAATGTAACAGGACGTTCAGTGGCACTTGTTTTGTTGTCCAGAATTGGAAACTAAGTCCCAAATTTGGTGGCAAGGAAGCCTTACATGTAGGCAAAAATGGTGCCAGAAACCTTCCTTGGAACCTACCTGTTGAATAGGCCCAACAATCTCCAACAAGTCTGTGTACAGAGAAGAAGGGGGGAGGAGAGGAGATTTGAGTTTAATGTGAGAAGAAAGTGTTAAACTAGACAGACTTTTAATAACCAAACTGGCAAGATGTACAATGTGCCCTGTTTATTCCTCATTGAGTTGAGATTGATCAAAAAACAACAACAAAAAAATATATATACTTTTAGGAAACTGTGCCCGCTTTTGTTTCTAAACCAGAAAAAGAGAGAGAGAAAGCTAAAATGCAGTGATGGTAGTTGAGTTGTCACAAGTCTGTGAACAGTCGCCATCTTTGACCAGAATAGGTAGTGAACTCTTTATTTCTGAGTCTTAATACGGTCAGCCTTAAGCTATATTTCTCCATTGTTCTTTTATTTTAGTACAATTGTCTTTTTATAATGGAATGAGATCAGTTTACAGTGGGTCAGCCTGAATCATAGATGTCATATATTTGCAAACGCTGGACAGTGATCCTCCCGCCTTCTTTATTGAGGTGATCTAAGAAAGATGAATTAAATTGCTAGGAGGGAGGTACAAGGCAGTTACCCTCCAACCTTGCTGAAATAACTTCTGCTGTTGGAATGGTGCTGTTCCAATTTTGTTATGTGGTTCAGAAAGCAACATGAACTAATAGAACCATCTCACATTTATAAACCATCAAGATATCATGGTGACATATTTAGTGGAGTCTCTTAAACCTGTCCCTATAAAGAAGTTTCCCAAAACTTTGTTCTTTTTTTTTTTTACCTTATCTCATAATTCCTGTTTTATCAAAGTCTAGTGATTTAAACCCCAAAGACTCCATACTGCCAAAGCTCTCGGTATAAGTATTTTTCAGGTTGATATATGTGCATTGCTAGGTTTAAGATTATTCCACGCATTTAGAACAATAAATAAAAGAAAAAAGAGTTTAGTATTTATAATAGATATGCTTTGAGAAACACCTCTAAGAGTAATTGAGTATTTTATTTTCTATATCAAATAACATAAATGCTATAAATTAGATACCAGGAAAATGTAAATGCACTTCCTATTCTAAGATATGATGATAATGTAGAAGATCATAGTGATTAAAATATAAAGTTGAAGATCCTGTTAAAAATGTGTTTCTCCTAGAATGTAGCATGTGTTTGCTCACATTTTAAATTGTTATGCATAGTGAATCACCAAGATAATCATTTGTTTTTAACATAACCTGTAAGCTTGCAGAATGACTCTCATATATTCTCACTTTTACCCCAATCTGTTGCTTGGATGCATAAGAGCTTCATTAAGCCTCTTAACAGTCAATCTTATTTTTAGAAAAAAGCTTTTAAAATGTCCTGTGACTCTCACAAAAATGTTTGATCACGTTAAAAAATAAAAGTACAAAAATAATTGAAATTGGCCAAAGGCAGTAGACTTCCTACCTTAGCATTGTCAATTCAAAGCATGACGAATACAGTACTGTATTCTAGAAGAAAAACACATGGAGAAAAATAATGAGTTCATGACAGCACTGAACTTCATGGGGATTGTGAAAGGATCTAAGATCCTTAACTAAGGGAACTCTTCCAGTTTAGTTCTTTGTGTCTGCCCAGCATCGTTCCTTTCTCGTTAAATCTGATGGATCTATGGTGATCTATGATGGATGTCCAGTGGGATATTTTAGTGTTTACTAACATATTTACTCAAAGTTAAGTCTGAGGAGATCTAGTCTCTGTTGCCTGATGTCTTTAGAAATTGCAGCTTTCCCTAAATATGTTCTGTAACTTCTGATGGGGTTAGTGGAATGTTGTAACTTCGGCCTTCTGTCCTAGGCACGCTCTCAATTGCAGTTTCTATGACCACTGCCTTTTCTTAGCCAAGTCATCTTTCCATATGACAGTAGAAATGGGGTTTTAAAGCAGGTTTCAAGAAATAGTATCTTCCTGCTTTCAGTTTAAGCATGAAATTGATGCCCCACATGTATGCAGTGCAAAGACACTAATTCCTTATTCAATAGTGCCCTTGAGGCATTTCTAGTTAATCTGTGTTGCCCATCTATGGATCATATTACCAGTGAGTATACTGATAAGGCAATTTGACTTTCACCAGTTTAATTATATTATTTTAGGCCATTTCCCGTGCGGCTTTTTTAATGTCTTAAACTTGAGGCACAGTTCTATTATGTCTGGAATTCCTCATAATAGTAGACTCTGTACTGAAAAGTGATCTACCCATACTCCAAAATCAGATCTTGGAGTATGCCTTGGGAGCCACATAAATGTTCACCCATCCTGATACACGGTATTAAATATAGTTCCTGCACAAATGTTGAACAAATGTTGATATATAAGTACACTTTTTGGCATTTAATTATCCTAAAAACATAATACAAATTATGAATACTTATTTTTGGTATGAAATCTTGGATAGTATCACTATAGCAACAGACTTTTTTTTTTTTGAGGAAGATTAGCCCTGAGCTAACATCTGCAGCCAATCCCCCTCTTTTTTCTGAGGAAGACAGGCCCTGAGCTAACATCCGTGCCCATCTTCCTCTACTTTATATGTGGGACACCTACCACAGCATGGCTTGACAAATGGTGCGTAGGTCCACACCTGGGATCTGAACTGGTGAACCCCGGGCCGCCGAAGCAGAACGTGTGAATTTAACCACTGCACCACCAGGCCAGCCCCAGCAACAGATTTTAAATCACTCAAAACCCAAATTACACATTTGAGTCAGAATCTGCATTTTGACAAGATCCCCCGGGGTTCTATTACATATTTAAAGTTTAGGGATTACTGCACTGCATCGTGCAGATGCTCACAGGGTTGGTAGGATCAGGAGGTTGACCTTTGGTAGGAAAAGCCTGTGGAGATCCCTCCTAGAGAACCACAATGTGATGCTGCCTTGGGCAAAATAATCAACAGCTCCCATGTGATGGTTCACTTGATTGCTGGTTGTGGGGAAGAGACCATTAGGAAATTTTTGAAATTTGTAAGGATGAGTCTTCGTAGATGAGTGCCTATTTAGGTATGATTTTGAAAAGAGAATGAGTCTATCGGACCTTCTGCGGAAAGGATATTGGCAGTCTAATGATTGCCCTGAGGAAAATCGTTTTCAGTTCAGACAGATAAATAAGAGAGAGCTCTGGGTTTATTTACTGCTCTATGGGTAAACAGAATACAGTGTTATATTAAAGTGCTGCGTGCATTTGACTTTGTGCGCTCAGTAATCGTGATCCAATGACTCTAAAATCATCAGGAGTTTGTACTGCCATTTGGACATCATGCTGGCATGCAGACGGCTGTAATATTTTTTTTTAGGTCACATTACACCCTTTTAATTATTTCAATTTGTCTTTTAACTGTAGTTACTATTGAATAATTCAGAATAGAGTGCCTAATGCCTTATTAGTGTAAGATTCATTTCCCTTTAACATTAATTTTAAAGTATAGTGATTTGTATTGACTCTTCCATGCTTTCTCTCCTTATTATGTTTATGAATAATATTGCAGACAACCTACTGGACAGTAATGAATGGCTTTAGCATTTGCTTTTGGAAGCATCTGTGGGATTCAAAGTGTGCCCGTTAAAGTTTGGTATTTTGCAAAAATCCTTGCTGGCACCCAGAGTCACTCTTTATAGGGTTTGCTTCATAGGTGGTTTGCACTACAGCACTAATTATTAAAATTTTTAAAAGTTCTATGAACTTTACAGGCGAAACAAAAGCCTTTTAATAAAATATTTTCATGTTATAACTATAGCTTACCCTTATATGGCACCATTTAACATTGTTGCCTAGTAGCCTAAGTGGTCTACATCCTTATGTCACCAGCCTCCTGCAGGTCTGAGGCAGCAATTTCAAGGGAGGGATCATGTGTAATGACCATCCCAGCTGCTACAGGAACTGCAGATACCAGAGCTATCAGTCTGGGACTCTAGTACACATGACACAGGTGTGGGATTTTCTATTAGAATTTATGGGAACAAAAAAGAAGCAACATCAAAACTTAGAAAAAAGAATGCAGGCTGACCTTATTTGTGGCCCAACTGAATAAAAAAAAATCATATAGTATTCAATTTACAAATAGATTTTAGTTCAAGAGCTTGTACTTTTAAGGTGTTGTGTGAAACTCAGGGCACAGCTGATAAAAATAATTGTGAGTATGGGGAGAGGAAATTCTGAGGATAACCCACGTGACAACTCAACCACAACATAAGCTGGAATGTATTACTTTTTGTAATGGGCTTCTATGGAAGATTATATAAACTTAATATTAGAGGTTAATTAGAAACAAAATGGAATGAGAAATTATTCCTTGTCGTAGTGGATGCTCATATTTGAGGAAGAGCATGTTTAATTAAACCAGGCAGAAAAGGCAATAAATAGACTTTTGTAAACAAGCTGAAATGGAGCGCTGATTTTTCCAAAAAGCTTTTTCAGTCGGTGGTATTTATTTAATGTCTAGTTCATTTCAGAATTTAAATCTTTCATTTGGTAGCACAGGCGCAGCTAGTATTGGTTTTGCAGTTATTCACAATTGAGATCTTTTTCCCCTCAAATGAAAAAGAGAGACAGGGAGTGAGGGACGGACTTTTCGTGAGGTACTAGCTGGAAGTTTAAAGAGCCAGGGAAAGAAAGAAAGGACTGCTGTGGATAATTTGGTACAAAGAGAAAACAATTGCCTAAGGTCAAATCTCAGTAAGGTGTGAACACCAGCATTATTCTTCAACAGGCTGCCTGAAGGAGCATTATGGAGGTGGTGAGGGAGAGACTTTGGCTGGAAAATGTCCTGCAGCTACCGTTCATGTCGTGTGATGGAAAAACATCTGATGTTATCCTTTAGTCCTGTGTGCTCCATGTCCTGGACACCTCGACTCCTCTGTTACTTAATAACATGGTTTTCGAACTGGGCTCCACAAGCTTCTCAGGCCAGACCGTCAAACATACACTTATACATCCCATACACTTTCATTTCAGCTTTTTAGGAAGAAAGTAGTCCGTTGCTTAAAATAAATTTAATTGCCAAGAACAATTCATTATTTGCAACAATAAAAAGAGAACATGCTTGATCTTTGCCTTTATCCACAATCTCTGCCATTATATTTTATTCTGTGTCTTTTCTGTTGGCCTCTGACCCCTTATTCCCTCTAATGCCATAGAAAAGTGATAACACTAATTTCAGTGAAATAATTAGAGAACAGTAATCATACTGATATCTGCGGTAACTTTATTGCTATAACCATAGAGTGGCTCATTACTTACATTGTTACAAGATTTCATCATTCATAAAGATACTAAATGACCTGTGTGAGTCCACATATAGATTCCTATTATATTAGTAAAGCCCTGAAAATTGGAAATAATTTTAAAGCACTATATCCCATTAGTTGAGTATAGCCTCATTCCTAAAATGTAGGTCTTTTTCTCCTTCAAACATCATAATGGTCACGGAGTGAACAAGGCTTACGCATAAGGAATATTTCTATATAAATGCATTAAGAAGTCATTATATATTAGACATAGGCATATCTGTGGGCTCAGAAAGTAACCTGAGAGCACACCAGCAAATCTGTGGGCATTTTAAATTTAAACTTTAAAGAAAAATCTGTACTTGTATTTGCTCTTCAGGTTTATCTCATTTCCCCATGGATGCATTGAAGGCCAATTTAGCCCTTATAAGAAGTTTTAGTTAATTTGCATAAAAACAACATTGACTCATATTACGGTCTTTTTAAATAGCCATTAAAAAGAATTCAAGAAGTTTACCCACATAACAGCTTCCCTCCCTTTGCCATAAATTTGACCTTTAAAGCTTTAAAACTTTAAAGTATAAAATCATTTAAGAAGAAGAAACTTTCTTAGGTTGGGAGATTTTGTTTTTTATTTGTTTGTTTTTGCATTTTTTTCCATATCTGGAAATGGACATAAAAAGGCCTACTTTAAAAAAAAGTATATTAAAACTCTGTGTGGCTCACAATATGAATCCAATTTCCATGCATTATAATTACAATCTATCTGGATGATCTACTTCTCACTGATCCAGCAAGTTACTATAGGAAAAAGTCAATAAGTAAAGGAATGTAGTATTTCACTCATTCTCCCAGAAAGTCACAGTTCATAGGAGCAAAAAAAGAAAGCTCAGGGTAAAGAGACCTTTTTAACCTAGTTTAATGCAACGATTTTCCAACTTACTTGACCACAGATGCTTTTTGTAAAAATTATGTTTAACACTTGTTAAAATCCAACAAACTCATATTTAAGGATCATCCTTTGGAAATACTTCTCTGACAATATATGATTTTCATTGAGCGAAAGAACAGTGCTCTGCATTGGATCAAATTAAAAATAAATCACTCTAAAAAGTTTCAAAGTTAATTTCCCATTACTTCATCTCCATAATCTGAACACTCTCTCAAATATGTTTATATTGCTGACAAAACTCTATTCCCAAACTGAGTTTTTTAAAACTTATCTCTGATTTTTAGTACTGTGTTAGTTAAAATTATAAATGTTAAATTTGGGGAGAAAGTCAATAAATACCTTAATGTATATAATTATTCCTAAGGGTTTTATTTTGATTGAATAAGTAAACTATAGATACAGATTCTTACATATGTAAGTTTATTTATTTCTTTTTTTAATAAAATATATGTCTGAAAGTATACTGCAATTCTGACACTGACTACCTGGAGTTAGGCGAGGTTAAGGGCTCAGTCCTATATGAGACTGCTCTCACTTCAGACATCAGCTGCAAGTGCATGGATCCCCAGGCCAACCTTACTACTAACAAGCTGGCTACAGTTTTGGGGGTTCCCACTATCCCCTCAAGTTCAATAACTCCCAGGAATGACTCACAGAACCCAGGAAAGCACTGTACTTACAATTACAGTTTTATTATAGCAAAAGGATACAAAATAAGAGACACAAAGGTGAGGTCTGAGAGAGTCTCAAACACAGATCTTCCATGTTCTCTCCTCCTAGAGCTAGGAGACATCACCTTCTCTGCACATCAATGTGTATTATCAGCCAGAAAGTTCACCTGAGCTTTGATGTCCAGAGTTTTTATTGAGGTTTCATTATGTAGGCATGATTAATTGAATCACTGGCCACTTGGTTGAACTCAATCACTCCTCCCCAGAGATTGGTTGGATGTCATGCAGCTTAAAGCCCCAACCCCCTAAATACCTGGTTGGTCTTCATGGTGTGACCAGACCCCCCCCTCCCCCCCGGCGTTCTGAGACATCTCTTTGGCATTTTACACTTGTGTAGTTCAAGGGGCCCACGTGAATAACAAAGATATTCTTATCACTCATGAAATTTCAACAGCACAATATAGTAATTGTGAAGGTTGTTGAAAGGTACTTTATCTGCGCTTTCATAATTCAAATGAATGAGGTGATTGGATATATCTCAAAGGCCATATGTCCTCCAGTTGCCACTTTGAGTATGCTAGTGTTTTGTATTTTTGTATTCATTTCAACCTGAAAGAGCAGTTGAAACAGATGTAGGATACAAAAAATATGATCAGAAGTCAGGAGTTTGATTTTTCCATGTGTCAAATTCAGTGTAGAACTGCTAAAAGTTTTAACATCCTAACTGTGAAGTCATTTATTTTATTCCAGCATTCCTCAGAAACCATAAATTGCTACAAGATGCCAGCAGTTTATTTAGCTTTAAAACGTTTCAGATGTTTCTGTCTTCCCATCCCCCATGATTGTTTGGTGTTAATTGCCCTCAGAAATGATCTTAGCAGAGAAGGCAGGGGAATGCTTATCTAGCAGTTCACTAGTAGCATTAAGGATTTTAATTGTGCTAAATAAACATGACAGGCAATTATTGAATGTTGTTACACACTGGGAAATAAAAATGAAATGCTAAGCATTATACTCAATAGCAGTTTTGTCTATCTCAGTGTCTAATTTGTATCTTTTAACAATTTAATAGATTGAGTTTTATTTGAGAGATGTTTTCTGGAATACACTACTGGAAAATCAGACATAAAAGTTTTATATCTGCTTACTTAATAGTATAATGTGAATCAGTCTGAAACCATACATGTTAAGTCTCACTGATGCCGTAATACTTCAGCAGATAAAGTGGAAAGAGAGTTTCCATTGTCCGTTGCTCTGTGAAGCAGTGACATGAAAAATCATGTGATTCTACTTTCAACTACAATTACTGAATAGCAAAAGGGTAGAAGTTTACTTCTGTAGTCGTTTTGAAGTTTAGCAAAGTGGAAAAATGCATTTCTTCTAGAAATGTTTCCATAACTTATTACCTTTGCAATACTAGTGTGCTTTTGCCAAAGCTATTGATAATATTTGGAAATATTTGGGATTTTAAAAAAATTCTTTGTACTTTTATGAACAAACAATTTGGTCACAGAATAGCATTGATTTGGAAATGACTTTAAACATTTTTACAGTCTCATTCTGTTTCTTAAACTATTACTGTGAAACACAAAACAAATTATTACTGGCTCTGTCAGGAGTTACATTTTTAAGCATCTCATAGAATTTTAGATAAATTTGTTTACTGGCTGTGCTGTGTGAAAAGGGGAATGGGACTTGAAACATATTTCAACTCAAAGTAGTTAAGTGGGCTTGTTTCCCACCTCAAGCCATAATTAAAGTCAAAGTATAAAAGTTAGGTGGATCACTACAATCTATTTCATGAATAGTTCTGCTTTTCAAAATTTTAGTAAACACTATTGTAAAGTACTCCTTTAATTCTTCATCGGACTTTCCTCTTCCAAAAGCCTTCTTCAATATCGGAAGTACATTCAAAGCTTAACATTGGTATCTTCTTTCTGTCTTCAATGTTTCACGACTAACAAAACCCCAACTGGTACATCTGCCCTCTTGAAGATTATCTGAGACTAATTCCCACTTTTGAAAACTCTTTCATTGCATCCTGCTCTTCATACCAAATTTATAATCCCATCTTTTAAAAACACTTCTCCTTTTATACTTCACTTACAGTTAGATGATATAATATGCATATCCTCTGATGCATCCAATTCATTCCTAGGAATACTCCCAACAGAAATGCATATATACGTTCACCAAAAGACATGTTTTAGAATGTTCGTAGCAGTACTGTTAATACTGCACGGTAACAGTACTGTTATTGTTCCACATGAAAAATACCCAAATACTCACCAACAATAGGATGAATAAATAAGCCATAATATATTCACACAATGGAATGCTATACATCAATTAGAGTGAACAATCTTCAACAACATGCAACAATATGGATGAGTCTCACATCCCAATGCAGAGAGAAAGAAGGCTAGCACACATGGATTTACACTATATGATTCCATTTATGTAAAATTTTTAAAAAGCAAAATAATTCTATACCATGAGAAATCAGGCTAGTGGTTGCCCAGGTGAGAAGGAGTAGGGATTGCAAGGGAACACAAAAGAGAGTTCTGGACTGTTGGTTTCATGGGTGTATTCTGTGAACTTTTTACTTATGAAAGATGCACTTTTGTGTATGGAGACTACAATAAGTTTAAAACACGTGATGTGTATTCTTTGACAAAACTATAGGAGAAAATATATAGAAAGATATGCCACAAATCTACTTCTCTTCCAGATTTTGCTGATTCTGCCTGTGTCTCACCACATTTCCTAATTTTAGTCTTACATGCAAATAAATACAAGTAAAACTGGTGAGACTTAAATAAACTCAATGGAGTGTATCAATGTCAGTGTCTTGTTTGAAATTATACTGTAGTTACCATAGTAGAAAACCAGGAAAAGTATACAAGGAAGCTCTCTGTATTATTTCTTGTAATTGTATGTGAATCTACAATTACCTTGATGAGGAAAATTTCATAAAATTTCCCGCAAAAAAGAGGGAGTGCTGAATAAACACAATAAAATATATTAATTTCTAAAAATCAGACCCTATTCCAAGTAAACTATACCATAATGTCTGGGTTTGCTGGAAACCTGTGCTTTTAACATGTGTTCCGGGTAATTTATGATAAGGCAAGACTGAGAAATACTATGTAGTAAATTGGCTAAGTTTTTAACACTGTCTCAATCCAGGACACTTTGAGCACAAGCTTATAGATAAATTTGTCCTATTGGTTTTTAGGTGGTCTCGTTTCTCTGTAATAAAAGAAATCAATGTTTGTTGGTTATGTTTTAAATCTACGTAGAGTGAAAGGAATAAAATACTTAGGAATAAATTCAACAAAAGAAATGCAGCTATAAAACATCACTGAAAGAAATTAAAGAAGACCTAAATAAATGGAAAGAAATTCCGTGTACCTGGATTGTTAAGATAGCAATACTCCCAAATCGATCAAGTTATTCAACACAATTCCTATCAAAATCTTAGCTGCCATTTTTGGCAAAAATTGACAAGCTGGTTCAAAGAATCAAAAAGAGGCAAAATAATTTGAAAAAGTAGAACAAAGTAGGAGGATTGACACTTACTGATTTCAAAACTTACTGCAAAGTTACAGTAATCAAGGCAATGTGGGACAGTCTTAGAGACCAATGGAATGACATTTAGAATCCAGATATAAATCCTTACATATATGGTCAATTGATTTTCAACAAGAGTGCCACAACAATGCAATGTAGAAAGAATAGGCTTTTCAACAAACAGGCCTAAGATAACTTGATAATCACGTACAAAAGAATGAAGTTGGACCCCTTAACTTTTATTGTATATAAAAATTAATTCAAAATGAATCATATACCTAAAGACAAAAGCTAAAAATATAAAAGTGGTACAAGAAAGCATAGGTGTAAATCTTCATGACCTTGGATTAGGTAATGATTTCCTAGATATGGCATCAAAGCACAAGCAACAAGAAAAACAGATAAATTGGGCTTCATTAACATTTAAAACATTTGTTTTCCAAAGGACACTAAAATAGAAAAGACATAATTACTAATTTTGACAAATGTAGAAATTGGAACACTCATGCCTTGCTAGCGGGATTGTAAAATGGGACAGTCACTTTGGAAAACAGTTTGGCACTTCCTGAAAAAGTTAAATATAAAGTTATCATATAACCCAGCAGTTCCACTCCTAGCTATATACCCAAAAGAACTGAAAACATGTCCACACAGAAACTTGTACATAAATGTTCACAGCAGCGTTATACATAATATACAAAATGTGGAAACAACTAAAATATCCATCAGCTGATGAATGGATAAATAAAAGATGATATATGCATACAGTGGAATACTATTTAGCTGTAAAAAGGAATGAAGTACTAACACATGCTACAACATAGATGAACCCTGAAAACATTGTACTGAGTGAAAGAAGCCAATCACAAAAGACCGTGTAATGTTTGATTTCATTTTATGAAATGTTCAGAATAAGGTGAATTCTTAGAGACATAAAGTAGATTAGTGGTTGCCAGGGGATGAGGGAAGGAAATATGGGAAGCGACTGTTTCTTTTTGTGATGATGAAAATGTTCTAAAATTAGATGATAGTGACAGCTGCACAACTCAGTGAGTACATTAGAGACCAAAACATGAGCTGACCTTTATGGTGTATGAATTATGTCTCACTAAAATTTTAAAAAATCTACCTGGAGTTTCTAGTATAAATTGTTTATATTATAATCATCTTCAAAATCAAATCCTTGATGCTGATGTAAAATGGCAAGGCAGAGTGTTTTCTTGTATCAAGAGCAACTACTCTCCACAGTCAGATTACAGAGGACAACATTTGACTCTTGACCAGAGGAATTTTGCTTTTTCCACATATTTGCCTTGAAACAATAGTGATAAATTGATATTGTGAAATGCCAAGTTGGTGGTGAGGGACTGTTCAAGGAAAAGGCTCTTATTTCTCAAAACAAATCTGTAGACTATTAAGTTAATTGGCTGTGTGATTTGATGGAATGCATGCTGGCCTAGACCTCAGAAAACCTTTCCCCATCTCTTACTGTGAAACTTACTTACTGTGAACTTGCACTTGTCAGTTCTCTCTCTGCATTTGTTTTCTTATCTGTCCAGTAGAATATCAATCCCTGCCCAATACGTTTATAAGATTTTCAAGAGAATCAAATGAATACAAGATGTGAAGGTGTTTTGAAATTGACAGCACTATAAAAATATGAGACATTATTTATTTAACATCCTTCATTTTTCTTCTTCAGAGTTGGTTTTCAAAGAAGGGGGAAACAGAAGGCACTAAGTTAAATAGTTCCTTTTGGATATCGATCGAGAGAATCTCGCTTTCTTCTTGAGGAAGAACATTGCATGGGCTCAGAAACTTGAATTTGTGTGACATTAACAGGATTTTATAGAAAACTGTTAGAATTTTTGTAATGTATCGTTCTGGCAGCATGAGAATGATATGGCAGGAGACAAGTTACTGTCAATTAAACACGAGCTGTCAGAAAGTCAGAAATGTTGAAATACGGTGAGCCTGAATCCTAAGCAGATCATGTGGCAGCTGCTCAGCTGTTATTTTAACAGAGTCACTGTACGTATGTGTCATTTTCCTGCAGAATTTAATTTGAGTCCCTAAAGACGGAGACGTCTCTGCATTTGCATGTTGCTGTCAAATCAAACCTGGACCTTCTAAATGAGCTAGACTGGCGAGTGGTAGAGGGCAAGTGACATGTGAAGGAGATAGCTCTCATCTTTTTCCTCTACCCAGGTTACATCGAAGAGGCCTGCATCATGCCCTGCCCGTCAGACTGCAAGCTCAGTGAGTGGTCCAACTGGTCGCGCTGCAGTAAGTCCTGTGGGAGTGGTGTGAAGGTTCGGTCTAAATGGCTGCGTGAAAAACCGTATAATGGAGGAAGGCCTTGCCCCAAACTGGACCATGTCAACCAGGTATTTTCTACCATTGGGAATATTAAAGTGTTGTTTAGATTTACAGTGATCTATTTTTTTTCTCCAAAATGGAGAAAAGTAAATAGCCCCTAAAAAAGAAATTTGACCCATTTTATCTTTAAGATGACTGAGTAAAGTACATATATGTTATTAAATCCCAAATCAGATATATTATCTCTGCATTCTCAGGAGATTTAGCACCCTGCATATACACGCATATTAATTTAATTAAATGGAAATAAAAATGACACCTTTCAAATAATGTCAAGGTATTTAATCTGTCATAAAGTTGTATGTAATTTGTGTGCTGAGAACAGGATTGTTTATTCTTATAGTTCCCCTAGATTCTCAGAAAAGATGTCTCAATTACCGACTATTTAAATTAAAATCAAAGAAAGTATATGGATTTGGTTCTAAAATTAGGAAATATATACTGTGCGTTCACTTAAGTTTGCTTGATATCAAATACGTTTAGAGAAAAGAAATATAAAGATGACTTCAAAATCATTGTAAGTATGCTGTCCATCAGTTTAGGCATTAGCCTTTTCAATCCTGTTTGGAACTTTATTTGACTTTGTATGCACACTTCATTAGCTGCTGTTAATAGTTGTTACTTGTGTGCTAATGGAGTTATAAATTAAAAAGACTAACAGAGGGAATTGTGACTAAGTTAAATGTAATATAAGGTGCATCAGACAATTATCATCATGTTTGGCCTACATGTGAATTAACAAAGAATGAATTTTAAATAGTATGTGTAGATGTTAACATGTCTGGTTAAATTTGTCAAATGAACCAAGTCATATGTATGAACCAAACTTAAATATGTAATATTTTTCATACATATGTAGACTGTGTAATTTTAATCTCCCAACACACTGCTTATCAGTACATACTTTCCTTCCCAAATTAATCTCAATTTATTAATAACAATGAAAATACACTATAGAGAAAATAAAAAGAACTTTTGAATTGAATAAAGAGATTAAGATGAAGAAAGTGGAGAATTAAATTCCATAGAAAGTACTCCGTAAGAATCTTGATTTTTTCCCAAGTGAAGTTGCTGAATTTGCCCTTAAATTCAACTGCAGGTAAAGAATATACTGCACTGCTGCCATCTATTGGTAATTGAGTTTCCCTGTCATGGGGAATATTTGCAAAGAGGAAAATTCAGTTCTGTGACCCTGATGAAACAGAATAACTGAAATGTAAAGTTAATAATACAAAACAATATTTCTCTACAAGTTTTGAAATCTTGAATTTCCAATGGCAAGTTTAATTTTTAATAAATTTGATCCATGGTTCTAATAAAGAGAACTTCTACACTTCCTCATACCTTCAGTATGTGTGTGTGTATATGTGGACAGCCATCAGATCTTAAATTTAAATGAGCTGTGTTTGCCTCAACATTTTCTTTAATAGTGAATTTGCAAAGGTTCAAGACCTTGTGCCAAGTTGTCTTTGCTATGAAAGCTCTCTAACCTAAGCCATTTCTCTGTCACTCTCCAACTCTGATGTAATCTGATGCAGAATTTGATGGGGATTTTTGGGTACTTGTTATCAGCTTACTGGTGGTGTAGTGAGACATTAACAACTGAAAAATCAAAGCTAAAACAAGAAATAATAGATTCCTGAATATTTGGGCATAAATGTTCTACATTAAAATATAGAAATTTCTAGGCGTTTATGTATTAGTAAAATAATAGGAATGTAAAGAATATGCAAAGATTTGTGTTAATGTTGAAAGTTGTAAATCACATAGATTTTTAGTACAATTGTGCATTCCTCAGTAAAATAATCAGTGGTCTGTTGACTTGAAAATGGTCTCTGAGATTCTATTTTCCAATTGAGGAAGCAAATCCTCATTTCCTAAGAAATATAGGTAGATGGATTGATTAAGATTGATAGATTGATCAATTAATCAATCTATAGACAGATAGTCCATTCACAATTTGGACCACAAGATATTGCAGTTATATATCAATTCCCCAGGATATGTATTTTGAGGTCCACTCAGTTTTCTAAGATTTCTTCATCCTGCCCATATAATCCTTTCCTTAACTGTACTGTTTGAAATATTCATTTGTGTAGCTTACTTTTAAACGATAAGGAGTTAGTTTTTCTCTCCCAAGACTTAAGAGAAGGTGTTCTAATCATTTACCAAAAAAAAGTAGGCTTTTATTTATGGATAATAATATTTGCAACTTAGAACATGAGTTCCTCTCATGAAATATACTGACGTTTTACTTATCTTTGTTTCTCTCCCTTTTCTTACTCCTCTTGAACACTACTCCAGGCACAGGTAAGAACTCTTAAGCCTCGTGGTTCATAAGAGAGTGCTGCTTGTTTTCCTTTTTAACTCCTGATTTCAGAGAATGCATTTTTTCCCTGCTATTGTCTCTTATCTTTTCCAGGGAGAAAATGTCATAGTTTCCATAAAGTTTTTGTTAGGCAGCTGTTCCTTTTTTTCCTGAGCATGCTACCTGTGTTTTCTCATTTTGATATCAGGGCCTGAGGTGCAGGGCTAGGCGGGCACAAGCTTTACTTCACCAGCCTTGAAAAGGCAGTGACACCTCTTACTAACGACCTGGTGCTTCTCAGGAGAGGTGAAGGTGCCTGTGGGCTGAGAGTGGGTGGTAGGAGGTTGCTCTGAACTGATTTGCATTCACTCCAACATAGGAGATTAAAATGAAAACCATCAAAGAATGAGGAAACATGGCATTTCCCCTTCAATTTTCGCATTTCCCACAAGGTGTAGGGTAGCATTTTACCTGTTAATATCTAGTTGTACTTTAGTGTAGCACGAAAGCGAGTGTGATCACTTGTGACAATAAGTATAGATTCTTACTCCAACCACACATATTTTTCATTCCTATTTGGTTGGAAGAGATCCACTTTGTTCACTTTACTTGGGTGTTTAGTCCACTAAAATTTGTGCAAAAGAATGGCTCCAAAAGTTATTTAAGTCTGTGTTTTCTGGAATTAGATAGTTACATAAGACATTCACTTCTGTGTAGTTTCTGTGCGAGTGTATGTGTTTGTGTGTGTGTAAAATAGGAAATAGAGTTGGATTACTATAGATTTTGAAATGACTTTAAAAGATGTTTTCCTTTAATGGTTGGATCAGCTCTGTTGCAGTGAATTACGGTCCATTTATTTCCCTTTTTAGTTCTTCTTATTGAGGAAAGAACATAATTGTTCACTGTTCTAAAAATCCTGAAACCAAAGACACTACCTCAGACTTGAGGTTGAAAGACTTGAGGCCTTCATGGATACCAGAGAAAGACAATTTACTTTGCTTCAAATGGCCCTCTCTGCTGTCAGCTGTTGCTGTGTGATATGAGACCAGTTTCAGACTTTGTCCAAGCCCTAAATGATTGAGGGTTAGTTTGAAGGCAGCTTTATTTCATATTATTTATATTCTAATTTAGTTTCATATATGGAACACAAAAAAGTATAAATTCTTATTGTTTTGTATATTTATTTGGAAAACAGGCCAAATTATATTTATTTGAGAACATCTACTTTTGTATGCTTATTTAATTCATTTAGTCAACAAATCTCTATTGAATGCCTACAATATGAGCACCCTGGGGTAAGTATTGAAGATGCGTAAAACTGTGAACAAGAGAGATGGCCCAGGAAATTGCAATACTGTGGGTACAGTCAGTACAGAGAAGTGTGTAGCACATCTGATGTGGTCCAGCAGGTCAGATCTCCAGCCACAACATAATGGAGCAGCAGAATACAGCACAGCTAGCCCTGCCCTTTACTGCTGGAACTCTCCACAAATTTCTCTATATTCCTCTTTTAGAATGATGAACAACAAAGGAGAGAAATAAAAGTAGCTGAACAAGAATATAACGATTCTTATGATGTAGAGTCTTCCCACGCACTCTCCTCGGTTTCCCTGAGGTGAGATCATTGAGAACTGTGTGTGTTTCAGGTGTATGAGGTCGTCCCTTGCCACAGTGACTGCAGCCAGTACATATGGGTCACAGAGCCGTGGAGCGTCTGTAAGGTGACCTTTGTGAACATGCGGGAAAACTGTGGAGAGGGCGTGCAAACCCGGAAAGTGAGGTAAGGCCAACCTAGTAACAGAGAAGCGAAAGGCACAACCACCTCCTGGTTTCACACATGCCAACGGGAGCGTTCACTCCTCCCGGGTCTCCTGAACATCGTTGCCTTTAGTTTTATTTTTAGGGAATCTGGTTCATGGAAAACTCTAAGGGCATCTGCTTCAAGCAGCACTTTGTCATATTTGACCTTCTGGTTTAGGAAGCTTCACTTCAAGGTGCTTTTGAGGGGGGAGAGCTGCGTGTTAAATGTGAGCTGAACTAATGCAGATTTCCAACCCCAATAACTTGTTTCTTAAAGGCCAAATATATTCCTAACAGCTTTTTAATGATAATCGGTTATAAACTCTTGCTCCTTTATAGCAAGTAGCTAACTTTGAGTACACTCAGCTCCTCGAGCAAGCCTTCCCTAAATCCTAGTGCCACTCATTTGCTCTTCTGTGGCTGCACTAGCCAGTAGGGTAGCCACTAGCCACATGTGGCTATCTCACTTTAAGTTTAACCTAGTAATTAAAATTAAATGAAATTTAAAATACATTTCCTCAGTCACACCAGACACATTTCAAGTGCTCAATAGCCCTGGGTGGCTGATGGCTATTCTGTTAGCACAGATATAGAATATTCTCATCATCACAGAAAGTTCTGGTGAGCAGTGTTGCTCTGTGGCATCCCAGACACCCCTGATTGTTGTGAAAAGATCCATTTACTAGTGTGTCACCTTTATTAAACTCTATAATTTTCTCCAAACTGAGACTCTGTAATAGTTAAAGAAATTCCCTAACACCTAATACCAGTTTGATACTCATTAAATTTTGCCAACAGCATCTACATGTGATCCTTAAGGGTTCTAGAACACTGGTAAACAAGGACATATGGTTTTTTAATCCCCATTTTGTAGAGTAGATTCAGAAATACTAAAGAATTTACCAAGAACAAACATCTAGTAAAGAGACAGTGTTGGCATTCAAACCCAAGTCTCTTGTCACTCTTTAGACCAGTTTCTTCTAACCCTGCTAAGTGACACACACAGTAAAGACAAATATGAGAACATCCAGAACTTGACAACTCATGTTGTGAAGAAGCCCATTCTCACCCATGGCCTAACTTTTTCACAGATTTGATTCTATTTCTCAATAGAGAAGTAGAACAAATTAACGTTTGTATCATAAAACCTTGGCACACTATGTATAACTTTGCTTTCAATAAAAGTAATCTCTATTTCTTTTTTCAAAAGCTCATCTGAACTCTCAAGTTATTTTTCTGAGGAACTTAATAAAGGTAGATGGCAGGCAAGTAAAGAATTGATAGGGACATGGGGAAGAAAAAGACAGAGATTCTGTTTGCCACTATTCCCTTCCAAATCTCAAATGTCTTCTTCAAATTTAAAAATATTTTTCTTGTATTAAGAATTTGATTGGGTTGGGGGATTTGTTAGTAAAAACAAAAAAATGGTAGTAAAGAATTACTCTTCTTTCAGCTTCCCCTTCAACTCTGTACATAGATGTTGCTTATTTTTGCTTTGTGAATAGATAGTCTTAATGTTTCCAAACACATCCTAAACAAGGTAGCTTTTCAGGTCAATTTATTTTTTCAGTAAACATCTTGAATGCAGATAGAGAAGAGAAGGTCAGTATTGATTGTGATCTCTGATCACGTAATAATGTTCCTATTTGTTACTGATTGAGTAGTACACCTCCCTAACCTTATCCTCTGCTAATTAAGGTCAAAATGTCCTGCTTAGACACGAGCATTGTGTGACCTTTGAGGATAGATACGTCTATAAGAGAGAAGGTTTCAGTTTATCCGATCCCCTGCTTTCTGTGGGAGGATGGTCTGAGTGGTGGAAGTGGTTTGCCCTGGAGGGAAGGGATTTCTTCACTGACATTTTTTTTTAGAATTGCCAGCACATAGTGATAATTAAAAAAGACTAATAAAAGATTTGGTTACTTTTATTGTTGCTTTTGAATTCTCTGCAATATACGCCCTTACTGCCACACCTCTGGTGGGCCTCCAGTCCCACCTCTGCCTTCAACTTGATTCTCCACTATGTATTTCTGGTACAGTTCACTTTTCTCCCAGCATAATTCCTTTTCCTATGAAAGGAGAAAGGTCAAGAATTTGAAGAAAGCAAGAGAACTTAAACTGACTTCCCTTTGGGCTCAAAACTTGATCCAAATATTTATTCTGTATTCTAGAGTGGTTAAAAAAAATCATTAATACCAAATAAAATAAATAAAACAAATAATCTGAATGTTAATAATAAAGGTTTTCTTTTTAGCACTTGTGGCACATTCAAATGATAGAATTCAAATGTAGTCATTAAAAATTATATCTTAGAAAATAGTTATAGACACGTTCATAATGTATTGTTAATTTTTTTCTTAAACGGTGCAAAGAGTGGGTAAAGTTTGCTCCTATTTTATGAAATGAAAATATATGTTTAAATATAATAGTCTGTTAATACTGGTATCTCTGAGTGATATAATTATGTGACTTTAGTTTCTGCTGATTTTCCTAAAATGAATGTTACTTATAAAATAAAAAACAAAAGGAGGAGAAAAGCCTTTGAAAAGGAAGTTGTATGTATGTAACTACATAATAGAGTATTGACCATCTCTCCTTAACTCTGAATCAATAGGTAATTTTGCAAGTTAATCCCTGTACATCGTGTCAGTGCCTACGTGAACGCGATCTTTTCTGAGTGGCAAATCCAACTTTTGAGCATTCAGCTGTCCTGGCTGCTCCATGTCCTCTCAAAGCCACTGCCAGCGGAATAGTTGTTAAAATGCCATTGAAGGAGAACTTTTTCTGGGAAACTAAAATTCTCCCAAAGAAATTTAGAATTTAATTTTTCTTTCAACAATGAAATCAAATAAATATATACCTTTGTGTGTTTCTGTGATTGCTCTTTTATATACTTATCTAATAAAAAAATGCAGAGGTGGATATTTTTATGGGGTTTTTTTTCAGGCTGCAAACTCAGGATATGACCAACAGCACAGTTTTCCAGTCTTTGAATACATCCTGTAGGAAAACGACCTTTCTCCTAAATTGGGCAGCACTGTATAGAAAGGTGTTTCTGCAGTGTAGATTTGTGAAGACTCAATGTCCCTCCTGATTGTAAACCCCTGAAAAAAGTTGAGACCCCAGGTATAATTGCTAATGTAATTCAGCCGACAGTTGAAAACGTTGCAGAGGGTTTGAGAGGCTTAAGAGCTCAAGCTTTCCTTTTCATCTCTTGCAACGTAATTCTCTGCCCAAACCCATTAACTTGGTTGACTTCCTCCGAGTTATCGATGAGGGATAAAGTTTTTCTCTTCTACTAGAAAAGTGCCGGGAGAAATTATTAACTAAGGTAAAAGTGAAGTCTGGTACTAGCCACATTAATTAGATTCCCAAGAGATGAGGAAAGAGTCCTTCATGACTGCTTACAGTAGAATGAAATGTAACCAAGTATTTGAATTTATTCTGTTAAAAAGAAAAATAACAGAGGCAAGCCCAGTGGCGTAGTGGTAAGTTCATGTGCTCTGCTTCAGTGGCCCAGGGTTTGCAGGTTCAGATCCCAGGTGTGGACCTAGTACCGCTGATCAAGCCACGCTGTGGCAGCATCCCACATAAAATAGAGGAAGATTGGCACAGATGTTAGCTCAGGGACAATATTCCTCAAGAAAAAAAGAGGAGGTTTAACAGCAGGTGTGAGCTCAAGGCCAATCTTCCTCACAAAAAAAACAAAAATAAAAAAGAAGAATTAAAAAATGGTCGTGATGTAGGAAGATCCAAACAACCACATTTAGAGAATTTGTGCTATTGCTGTTATAATTGTCTTTTCACTTCTGGCTTTCTTTTAATATTAGCAGCAGATGGGAGGCTAAATTACTTTTTAAATGACAAAACAATTTGATAATACCGTTGGTTACTTTAGAAAATACATAATGAAGCTTTCTCACTAGGAAATTTCAGTGTGCCTCATTTTCCACCGTATTTAAATCTACCTTCTCTATGAAATCTGCCATTTTCTTCAGAAGAAAAAGATGCATTATATTCCAAAATTGCAACCTTTCTGTGAACCTCTTTGAACCACTCGTTAGTTTCTGCATCGTATATGAGTGCAAATGACCTTCTCCTTTCCGAGGAAGGCTTACAGAGTTTACATACACTCAGTAGCTATTATTTTAAAAGATTATGATGATGCATACAAGCACAGGTTTTTAAATCGCACTGAAGCACTACAAGTATTTATGGGAAGCAAAGGTCCTTTCGTCTCCATGTTTGGAGGATCTTATTCATTAAATTCAAAGCTTCCCTCCTCCCAACCCCATGATGATGGCTTAAGAAGAACCATCTATCCTATGGATTGGCCATTCTAATTGTCCTGGCTCCTTCACTCATTTGGATGTTTTTTTCCAGATGCATGCATAACACAGCAGATGGCCCTTCTGACCACGTAGACGATTACCTCTGTGATCCAGAAGAGATGCCCCTGGGCTCTAGAGAGTGCAAATTACCGTGTCCTGAGGACTGTGTGATATCTGAATGGGGTCCATGGACCAGATGCACTTTGGTGAGATAATTAACCGTTTATTAATATAGAGTTTGCTTGGGGCCAGCCCTGTGGCGTAGTAGTTAAGTTCAGCGCACTCTGCTTTGGCAGCCCAGGTCTGTGGGTTCAGATCCCAGGCATGGGCCTACATCACTTATGAGCACTACTGTGTCAGTGAACCACATATAAACTGGAGGAAGATTGATGCAGATGTTAGCTCAGGGCTAATCTTCCTCAGCAAAAAGCAAACAAAAACAAAAAACAGAGTTTGCTTAATTCCTTACCACTAAGCTTTAAAGATATCATTAAGAAAATAATAGTTATTAAATTCGTTACCAAATTCATTACCAAAGGAAGGGGTGTTTTTCTTGGCCACTTCATTCTATGACTGTGACATTTAAAATCAGCATTTAGACTCACACTAGAACAGCGTGACCTCTTACAAGCTTTGTATTCCTTCCCCCTTCTCCTAACCCAGCACAAAATGCCTTCAGATTGGCTTATAAATACACAGCATGTTAAAAACTACAGTGGTGATCATGATTCCCTTCAGGTAAAGGGAAAGAGAATTAAGATCTAGTAAAGGTACAATAATGGTGTCAGGTTATTGTCATGCCTTGCTTTTTGCCCAATCCATTTTATTTAAATTGTAGGAATAATCTTTCACACAGTGGGGGTACTGAAGCAGGAGTATTGACACCAAAATGCCAAAGATCCTGGTAAGAAGGAGAGTAGAAAGAAGAAAGCTGCGTATCAATGAATCTCTTTCCACACACTGACTCTGTGTCTCTTTGGGCCTGGAAAGCCAGCTGAGAGTTTCAAATCACACAAAGCTTCTAGATTTCAACAGCCAGTGGGGGCTCTTCCACACCACCCTGGGAAGAGTCATTTGAAACAGAACTGGCTGACAATGCAGGAGATTTGGCTTGCCCCTGGGGACCTTCATAAAGCTGTACATTTCAAGATGACCTCAAAAGTGTGGGAAAAATACATCTAATGTGGAATTAATTTGCTGAGATACAGTATAGGACAGTTACAAAGAATTTGTCATGCATGTTTTCAAGGAAAAATTAATTTTCAATCTGTGTTAATATTACTAAGGATGCTGACTGGTAGCGAACTGATAGAGCAGGAGCAAAACAGAGCTGGTGGTTGACTGGGATTCAGGTCAAATTGCAATACAGAATCAACTGTTTCATGAGGGTGTGGAAATGCCTTTCTATTCTCATTCCAAGCATCAGATTTGAAATTCCTGCTTCTGTCCTTAGAAACCGAATGTTTTCATAACAAGACTGTTCCAATAGGGGAATGACAAGCCAGTCTTTTTAAGTACTAAATTATGTTTGTGTGCATATGTGTGTGTGAATTAGGAAAATAAAGGTCACTAACAGCTAGTTATTTAAAGTCACCTTTAAAACGATTTTTCAGGTCTGAGAGACTATATTAGATGATTGATAGATAATTTCTGTATCAGTGATCTGCAATAATTATCATCATGCATGTGTGTGTTTGTTTATTTGTGATGTGTGATGTAGCTATTAGTATTTGACACACAGACTCTTAAGCAGCTTATTGCTAGATGGGACATCAAAAACTCATCCAACACCTTGATGTTATAGATGAAGAAACTGAGGTGTAATGAGATTATTCGAGTTAGCCAGTGGCCCAAACGTTCTACCTCCTGCTTCAGTGCTCTCCCTAATATGTTAGTTCTTGTGTGGCTGAATCTTCATCTTTCTGAGGAGCTGTGTTACTCTTTGTCAGCCTTGCAATCAAAGCAGTTTCCGGCAAAGGTCTGCTGATCCCATCAGACAACCTGCTGATGAAGGAAGAGCCTGCCCTGATGCTGTTGAGAAGGAACCCTGTAACCTGAATAAAAACTGCTTCCACTATGACTATAACGTAACAGGTATGTGGAGAGCCATCTTACCATGGAGTTAAGGCCAGATCCCGCGTCTGTCAGCTCAGCAGTGTTCCGAATATTGTTGGTCTCCATCTATGTGCCTTTGGACATGCTGCTTGCTCCCCGAAAAATAACTCTTTATTAAATGACAGAAATATTTATCTGTTTTACTTTTTAGTAAACATTAAGATATAGAGAATAAAAATATCACATAAACATTAGCCCCTGAGGTAGATAGTGGAGAGTCAGTTTATGGAAAGATGTCTTTCTTCTTCAGGAGAAGTTTAAGCACTGTAACACACTGGGACAACAATTCTTTGTGTGGAGGCAGTTCATAAGCATGATTATAAACATGATGGAAAAACAGCAGCAATCTTAAGCTTGCCAAAAAATGTATAAAGAAAATATAAATATTTCAATATTATCAAAAGAACAGATGAAAAAGGATAGATAAGTATTTTTTCAGAAAAAAAAGCTTATTATAAATTCCATTTTTTACCCTACCCCTCATCTCATACCATCAAGGCAAAAACTAGGAAAGAAGAGAGCTTGTGGGCTTATGTGATTTGGGTTAGCACTGAAGATTATTTTGGAATTTTTCCCAAGTAATTTTCACACTGAAACTTCAGAAATTGTACAATGATGCACAGTGATCAGATTGGCTTTTGTTTCCTTTGGTTTTTCTCTTCAATTTCCTTTGATGACACAAAGAAATCACAGTTCTCTGGGACATGCTATGTTACCCTGGAAAGAAAGATGAAAGAATTATTTGGCAAAAGACATAAAATAAGAGATTTAAATGAATATGGCCAAAGTGATTTTGAAATAAGCACACATTTTAAAACATTCTGTGTGTGAACAGAAAGTGAAACACAGTATTTTATTTGAATATAACTACACAAAGTACCATCCATTAAAATTTTGATGATTTTGCTAAAATAAAAATAATGTTAAAACTTAAATTTCTCCTTTTCTTAGGAAAAAAGTTTTTAAGTGACATTTGATCTGCGCCAAAGTCACTTTTACAATATCGCCAAACGCCAGCTATCAAGAGTGTCAAGTAGACATCTGCCTTCAAAAATAATCCCTGTAGCTATGTGCAACCCCAGCAATTCCATTTGACTCCTGATATGTTCAAAGCTGGGACCCATATGCTCTGCATGTGAGGTGATTGATTGTGGGGCTTAGGAAGCAGTTGTGAATTAAATATGGGATTCAGGTCATCAGAGTTTCATTTGAAATCTGTTTCATACACAGCCTTCTGTTCTGATGGGCTCCCTTCCTTTCAGACTGGAGTACATGTCAGCTGAGTGAGAAAGCAGTTTGTGGAAATGGCATTAAAACAAGGATGTTGGATTGTGTTCGAAGTGATGGCAAGTCGGTTGACCTGAAATATTGTGAAGAGGTAAGGGGATGCTGTGTTATATCTTTCGAAAGTAAATTCTCTCCTAATAATTCCAATTCATGCTGAGCCAAGTGACCTGTGCTCCGTGCAGCTCATTGCCAGCAGATGTTTTTCTGCGCTATTCAGAGGTTGTTAAGCATCTTCTTGAAAAGAGACACTGTCCAACACAACTGATTTCTACAGATAATTTCCTGTATTTTGTTCTGCTTGGAGCCCAAAGGTATGCTAATTAGCCTTTTGTCAAAGAAATGCTCGGAGAACAATAAGTAATCAAGGTGAATAAAGGCAATAAATCTTAATCAGACTACTCATCATCTTTTGTAATTTCATGTGAATTTTGTGTTGCCTGGGACACCTGCCAAGATCCATCATTTATTCTCTCTGTTGCTAAACATTGATCGCATGTGGTTTGGTAGCAGATTTTGATATTAAGTTCTAATACCCAGCTGTGCGAGTCTAACTACTGCGGTCTGGATAAGAGACAGCGTGAAATTCAAACAAAGGAATGGAGCCTGCCATTAGTATTAGTATCCTTTAGGTACAAAGAATTGTAACTGTTAATTTTCCAATTTAAAAAAGTAACATTATTTCTAGATATGACTTTATGAAATGTGAGGAAACATAGCTGTTGGCCTTTCTTAGTTTTCATGAAGCTATGCTTCATGTTGTAATTATTTTTGTCTGATTTCTATACCAAAAGAGTACTCACATTCCTGACAGGTTTTGACTCCTCCTGCATCTGAGGCCCAGTGCGTTAAACATGAACCAAAATAAGCAGATAGATCTGGAACACATGGGGAGGAGCTTGAAACCTCATTAGGGTTCAGTAGACATGATGACTGCAACTTCTGTCCACACATCCTGAGGGTTATTAGAAGCCCACAGTAAATTGTTCCAATTCCTAAGGGAAAACTTGAGATGGCAATGTTTTAATCCATTTGAAATCTTTATTATGTGAACACATTTTAACTTCCTTACATCTCTGTCCATGGAAGAGAACTCCTAAATGTGCTGAAAACAAGTTGTTCAGTTAATAAAATCCTCTCACTATCATCGTATAACATAACTTAGTCTATTCATACTTTAGATTTAACTAGAAATTTCATACCTGAATCAATCTGGTTTTGAACCTAACAGCATCGGAGTAATATAACTATTATAAAAGTAACATTATTATTAATGAACATTGTTATAGTCATGTATTAGCTGGCGAGCTTTCTGTGATCTACTTTTAGTAGATTAATATGTTTCTTTCTTTACAAATGCACGTATAAATGCCCTCCTGGGTCAGAGCGAAACCTGCAATGAATAGCTCTGAGAGCTTTCTGAAAGCTAAACCCAAATGTTATAAGACCAGTTTTAAAATATCTCATATGACTACAGGGAAAAGGTGTAATTAGGGCCCTTTATTTCTTAAATTAAATGTGAGTAAAAACTTGAGAAATTACTAATTTTAATTATCCAGAAGACTAGATAAATTTACTCTTATGTACAAGTATTATAACATTTGAATTCTGCGTAACAATTAGGGATTCAAATCAGAACGTTCATCAAAGCCTGTCTTCAGGGAGAACGGTGCTACTCTGCAGAGCTGGATTAAATAACTCATATCCCATTTTATCCACCCCTATGGATGCTGTAGGATTAAATAATAGCCCTGAGAAAAGCTGGTTATCTTTTTGAACAATGGATTGATGACCTACCTGCTAATCTGTGTGTAAACCCTGCATTCACTGCAACAGCAGCAGCGAACTCTTACTGTTTCTCTAACAGCCAGAAAGAAAGATGGCATTACCACCCAACAAAGAGGAAAATTAGGGTTAAACCCATCCAGCATTTATGCAGTATTTTTTCTTTGATGTTTTTCAGACATTTACTCACCCGATACCTAGTAACTGGTTTTTCCTTTCCTCTTCTTTGATCCCTGAACAGATTTCCTTGCATTTACTTAGTCACATATGTTTAGATGATGATGATGGATTAGACAGATAGGTAGGTAGATAGATAGACAGACAGTTAGTTAGATAGATAGATAGAAAAGAGAGAGAGACAATAAATGTAAGGAAAAAAAGTAGTACAGGGTTAAAATGTCTTACTACTGGAGACCCAGAATGTCTGTAAACAGACGTCCTTTTTAACTCTCTAGTGAAATAAATGTCAGTAGTAGTTGAACTCAGTGATTTAAATCCTCTCTCCATGAAACTATTATCTACTGTTAAATGTAACATCGTTTTTTATCATATCACCTTAAGATTCCTGTTTCAACCTCCCATGATTTTAAGTGACTTTGTAAGACTTTAATTAAGTGATATAGTAAGTTTTCGTACCAAATACTCATCATCGTCAAGTATTGCTGGTGGAGAATGTAATGGGAGTGCCGGCAGAGGGATACCGTACACAAATCATTGATCTGATCCTCTCTCGGTGGATAATTTAGAGCCAAGAGCTATGCTTGAACCACAACACGACATTTCAGAAAACTTTCTTTTGCCATCTTCTGCTGTATAAATTAGACACTATAAACTTCTCTTTCATGCAGAAATTAAAAAGGTCTTGAAAATCCCAAGGATTACCAATAAAAAAAATGTATTCCAACAAGCTCTTAAATTTTTCTATTTCAGTGCGACATTGCATCTCAGACTTTTAAAATGTTTGCATATACAGTAGATGGGTTTGAAATCTCATCTTATATTTTAAAAGTAGAATACTTAAATGGTAAGTAGCCAAACTTAATGCCAGTAAAATAGCACAATATTATTTGATGTGTGGCTGACACCAAATTAACTGAATCATACCAGAGTTAGCTGCTCAGATCAGTTTTAGAAAAGAAAAGTCTTTGTAAAAAAAAATAAATAAATGTGTATAAAATATTCATAATCAAAAAAATTCTAATGGCCCACATTTCCTTCTGAGAGAGAGAGCTTACTTAAAAACTGCTATTTTATATTATTTCAATACATTACAGCATTAGTTTTGAGTGACAATTTGTCTTTAAAACCTTTCCCTTTTGCTTTTCAGTTTAACATGCATGTGTAAAAATAAATAATACCCCAAAGATACAATTATGGATCTGTATGTTGATAATATTCTTGGTTTTTAACTAATGGAAAATAATCGTGCTTACATTTATTTGTTCCTCATTTGGGGAATGCAACCAATTTGAAGATTAAATCTACTTTTTTTCAGTGCTTATTGAAGAAGTTCAACAATATATAAGTATATTGAGTAAATGGGCTCCTCCATTCATCCTGTGCCCTTTGCTCCCACTCCCCTGGGTTGAACACTTTATGTTTTTAACAGTGAAGGTGTTTGTCTTGCAGATATCTTTGTATTCTATTATGCATCTTGCTTGTTCTTCCTCTCCTCTCCTCTCATTCCCCTTTGTCTCTCTCCCTCCCTCCCTCCTTCCATCAACAATATATTGTGGTCATGCCTCTGTGTCAGTACAAACAGGTCTACCTCTATCCTTTCAGCTTGGCCTGGAGAAGAACTGGCAGATGAACACATCCTGCGTGGTGGAATGCCCTGTGAACTGTCAGCTTTCCGATTGGTCTCCTTGGTCAGAGTGTTCGCAAACATGTGGCCTCACAGGTTTGTTTGTACCTTAATTAGCATTAGGCTAATAGTCAAAGAATGTGAAATAAAATGTCACTCTTGCTTTAAGTCATATCAAGTAATCTTCAGAAAGTTTGAATCAGAGTGTCTTTCTTTCCAAAACATCTGAGCCTTACTTGTTCCTCAGATCTCCTCAAGAAAAGTGTCTGTGATGCCTTCTCCCAACAAGATATATGCTTGCGCAATTATGACGTATCACTGAAGTTGCATCACTTTTGTATCTCTTAAAGGAAAAATGATCCGAAGACGAACAGTGACCCAGCCCTTTCAGGGTGATGGAAGACCATGCCCTGCCCTGATGGAACAGTCCAAGCCTTGCCCAGTGAAGCCCTGTTACCGTTGGCAATATGGCCAGTGGTCTCCATGCCAAGTACAGGTATCAAATCTCAGGAAGTCGTATGGAAACGTGTATAGTCCATAACAACGTTTCGATCAACAGTGGACTGCATGTATGACAGTGGTTTCGTAAGATTAGTACCAAATAGCCTAAGTATGTCATAGGCTATACTATCTAGATTTGTGTAAGTACACTCTATGATGTTCACACAAAAACAAAATCGCCTAACGATGCATTTCTAAACACATCACCATTATTAAGCAATATACAACTGTATTCTTTATCTGCAGAGATGATTTCATAAATATTTTTCAGAGCTTACAGATAGCATGTTTCCTCAAAGATTTTAGGTGTGTTGCTATTTCATAACTGCTTAATTAGTTTTGATAATAAGCACTCCCTGTCCTGTATTGTTAAAATCTTTTGGAGACTAATTCATTTTAATGAAAATTTATTTGCCTGTCTTCGGCTAGAAAACAAATAAATTGTTCATTGTGTGCTTTATAGCTAATGCTCTGTAGGACTTCTTCCCTAGGGCTTCAGGTGCTTCTTTCGCTGCTCATAAATCAAAATCACTGGTGCGGTGGTGACTGTAAGTGATGAGCTCACTAATGAACTATTTTTCTTTTCCTAATTAGTTATTTCTTCCTCCATTCCAGGATGCCCAGTGTGGTGAAGGGACCAGAACAAGGAATGTTTCTTGTGTAGTGAGTGATGGGTCAGCTGAAGATTTTAGCAAAGTGGTGGATGAAGAATTCTGTACTGACATTGAACCTATTATAGATGGCAATAAGAAAATGGTTCTCGAGGAAACCTGTACCCAGCCTTGCCCAGGTAACAACAGCAAAACAGAATTCACATTTTGGTCAGTTCTTACCAGGACTAGGGTCAAGGAATGGTTGCAGTTATAGTCTAAGTTAAGGGATGTCAGTCTTCTCATTCAGTAATATCTGTGCCACTGGTAGACACTGTAGTGTGGATGAAGGGGCTAGGCACTGCCTTGTTACCACCAGTTGGGGATGAAGTCCAGGTCTCCCATGTGGCCTCTGTTGACACCCACCCCCTTGGAGTTTTAACATCTACCGGAGACGGCAATTAAGGCCTTAGGCTCATGCTTCACAGGGAAAGTATGAAAGAAAAGTTGAGAAAATTATGATAGAACATGCATCTATTTAGGATTTTCAGAGGAAGAGAATAGAGAATAAGAGAGAGGCAGTGTTCAAACACATCATGGGTAAAGAAAGATTTAAGTCCCTGTAATGAAAGCTTACTTTGGTTTTTAGGTAGAATGAATGACAAATTCATATCTAGATACACTGTAGTTAAAACATAAAATGTAGAAAAGTAGAGAATTAGTAAAGCATTCAGAAAGAAAAAAGCAGATTACTTGCAACTGGAAGACAATCAATTAGAATGATAACAGAATTCTTCTTAGTTACAAAGAAAGCCAAAAGACAATGGGCTATGTACAAAGTGTGATGGAAAATAATCATCAACTTAGATTCTATCCCCAGCTAAATTATCATTCAAGAGTGAGAAAAAATAATATTATGGAAGAAAATATTGAAAGAAATCATTCCAATTCAATGTTGGGCACCAGGGGGGCATGCAGTAAAATGTGGACAGCAAATATTGTATATCAAATAGTTTAGAAATAATTGGCAGACAGCAATAAGCTAATATTTAGGAATTTGGGCTTGACGCAAAGAACTTTAGGGTAGATAGAATATCAAAATAAGGTCAATGTCAAGCATGAGCCTAAGGCTTTGAGAAAGATATGAGGCAACAGTTTATTAGTGGACTAGGAAAGACCAAGATTGGAAGTGAATTGCCTATATTTTACCCTCAAATGGAAAATTTTTATTCTCTCAATTTGCTTATAATTACCACCAGAAAATATATATCTCTTTAAGAAATGTGTTACTTCAAATAAGATCTCAAAGGAATAAAAGTAAAGATTTGGCAAACAAACACTGATTGGGCATAAAATAGACTTTCTATATAAAAAGGATATAATTTATGAAAATTTTAAAGATGGATAATTTGCATATTTTCAAAAAAAATTAAGTGGGATTAAGTCCCTAAAAGCTGGGAAAGCTGACAATGTGGGTTGCTCATTCATTCACTCATCAATTTACTCATTCTTTAGTAAGTAAATTATTTGAGGTGATAATAATGTTAGTTCTTATAGTTTGTTATTAAAATGAATGGAATAAAACTGAACAAAACAGTAAGTAAAATAACCCCTGATACTTTGAACTATTTGCTAAACTTTGAGGACATTCCTCACTGAATATATTCAACTGTAGTAATCATTACACTAATATTTTCATCTACTTCAGGTTAATAAATAAAATTTTTTTTTTTAAATCTGCCTTTCTAGACCTACACAAACTGTTGCTGCTTAGACATTCCCACACCTGTCGATGATAACCTCTTCCTTATCCAGCAATTCCCCTGTCCCATTTCCTGCTCTCCCACCTGGTCTGATTTCAGTCCAGATCTCACACACAACCCGATTTAGTATAATCCTTTTGCATCACAGCAGACCAAGGCTGAGGCTGTGGCAGCAGGTGAGGCCTCTGGACAGGGCCAATGTCTGGACTGTTGGGCTTTGAGGTGCTGAATAGCCACGTAGTGAGCAAAAGTTGACCAAAGCTAAGAGTTGGAAGACCTACCTATTCCAAAACCAAATCTCCAGTGCAAATAATAGGATTGTTGTGACACCCACGACATTGAACAGAACTGGCATCCTTGCCAGACATCAGTGTATACTTCACTGTGGAGTCTCCCCACTTGTTTTCATTATACTTCCTGCAGCACCATCACCCATTCGTTTGACTATTATTTGTCAAGTGTTACTGTAGGCCAGGTAGGGGGCTCAAGGTTGGAGATACAGTGGGAGACAAACACACCCTGTCCTCATAGAGTTTACCTCTTAATGGAAGAGACAGTTGCTAATCCAATAGCAACATAAATAAACATAAGATTGAAATCCGCAGTAAGTGATGTGAAGGAAAACTACAAGACCCATAGTAACATAAAACAGGGCAAACACACCATTCCAATTAAAGAAATTACAAAGCCAAGAGGAAGCTGTTCTTCTAAGTAACTATCTGTTCATTTCTGTTCCTCTCTTGCTAGTTTTCTCCAATGATGGGTTTTGAAGGCTAGCAATATCGAGCTAATAAGCTGTAAAGAGTAAAACACTGAAGTAGGAAATGCATTTCATACACTTAATTGTTATATCTCTGGTAGGCATAGTGTAGTTTTGTTATTACAATGGTTTAAATGGTCAAAATATGAAAGTATGTTTAGTACAAGGCAATGCCTTGCTCTCATTTTCTGTTATTAAATCTTTGAAGCCTGACATGGATTATTTGCAGGTGATAATTATATAATTCACAGACTACCATTAAAAGATTTATTGAGTTTTGTTGCAAAATACACTATGTCAAGTGATATCAGCACAGAGGTAAAGCCTGCTACTAAAAAGGTCTGTTTTATTTCCCTGTAGTTTGTAAACACTGTGGTGAAGTTATATTAAATTCATATTGACAAGAATTTTTTATTTCAATTTTAATAGTGTCTCTGGCATAATTAAAAACTGAGTAACCCAAAAGTAGGATAGAAATGTTTCTAAAACTTTTTTACACTACCTAAAACTTCTTACTAGTTATTTTTTTCCTTAACACTTCTAAAATTTACTAGAATTTTCTGTACTTCTGGATGACATTAAATAGAGTAATCACGACATACTATAATAAAGATCTACAAAAATCACTCCACTTTACTATTATGCATGTATCTGTTAGTCAATAATTCATGTCTTGCCAAGATTTCCTCATCGTGGCACAAAAAGCTTTTTCATTAATCAGTCTCCAGGCAACTTTGTGCTAATATTAAGCATAATATAAGGCAATATGAATTATTCAAGTGATATGGCTAGAATAGTTAAAATGGTAAGAACCCCATGATTTGTCTCTTTCATAATTTGCTCTATCTTCTGATCAGTATCACGAAGCAGTCAGTCCTGAAGAATGGATGAGTATGGGAAAGGCATATTTCACTAAATCTTCCCTCTTCTCAAAATGATGTTGATGTTGAACTCATGATACACTGTGGCCCAGCAATTCCACTCCTAGGTATACACCTAATAGAAATGCATAAATAAGTTCACCAGAAGACTCGTACTAAAATGTTCACAACAGCAGTATTCATAATAGGAAAAATTTACGGCTCCCCACATGCCCATCAATAGTCGAATGGATATCTAAATTGTGATACATTCATACAGTAAAGTATAGCAGTAAGAATGAACAGAGTAGAACTACATAAATATATGATGGATCTCACAAACAAACAAAAACAAGTGAAAGAAATCAGATATTAAAAATATGTACATATGGTACAGTTCAATATATAACATGAGGGGGGTTGTGAGATTCTGAGAATACTCTGTGGCTTGATTTGGATGTTGGTTGCATGGGTATGTAATCAGATTGTGAAAATTCAGCATTTATGATATGTGATCATTTTGCATATATATTACTCTTCAATAAATGATTGAAAAAAGGGGAAGTTGATTGAAGATGTTGATCAGATAAAATGACAAGCATTATTGGCACTGCTGCAGCTGCTCAGTTGGCTGTCTTGCCTCCGTGCCTCTGAGAAGAAATAGAAATAAAACATAAATGCCAGCTTTCTCAGCCTTAGACTTCAAGTTCTTTTGAAATTCTGACTACCTAGGAGACAAGTTTTACATATATTTAGATTTTCATTAAACAGTACCAAGTGCTTAATAAACCTCTTTACAGTGACAATGACAGCGTGCTGGTAAGTTTTAACCAAGTATTTGTTGTCTCTTAAGAGGAGGTGAATCATAATGGACAAGCTCTTCAAGCCATAGTTTACATTTAATATTATTAAGCAACACATAGTCTATACCAAATAACATACACTGAGAAAATAACAATATTAATACACATTTATAAAACTACATACAAACTTGCAAATATTAAATACTTACCTAAATTTTACAAATATCATGTATGACTGGCATACTTAAAAATGTTGCCCAGTGGGGTTAAAAAATAAAATGACTGTCTGGATAGCTAGTCTTTATGGATATAAGTATAAACTATAAACCTGTGTTTTGCAGGTGACTGTTACTTGAAGGACTGGTCTTCGTGGAGCCTGTGTCAGCTGACCTGTGTGAATGGTGAGGACCTAGGCTTTGGTGGAATTCAGGTCCGTTCCAGAGCTGTGATTATACAAGAACTAGAAAATCAACATCTGTGCCCAGAGCAACTGTTAGAAACAAAATCCTGTGATGGTGAGTGCTACAATTCATGAAATCTGTTCATTTTAGTTTTGTGATGATAGGCAAAAGCATAAGATACAGAATTTTCTGTTAAATAAGCAAATTTGCTAAGATGTTACTTAAGGCTGAAAATTGAATTAAGGGTATGATTCTGAATTCTAAAGATTTAGAGGAATAAAAATATTGCCATGCTTCATAAATTAGATATGAAATATTGTAAATAATATTTCACAATTTTATGAGCTAAAAATGACTGAGATAATTAGGAGCACATTATGTGTAAACCTATAACAATCCTGATCATGTATGAATCTAACAATATCCTCAATTTATTTAAATCAAAAGAAACAAAGAAAAATTAGAAATATACAGCAAAATGAGAGATTTTACTATATTCTCAGAAATTGATAAGTCGAAGCATTGGTAAGAATTAACCTAAATTTGGCATACAACATATATGAACATACATGCTTATATGTCTATGTGTATGTGTACACACATATAGAGCCACGCACCCAATGTAAGCAACACATGACATTTTCAAGAACCATAGGGCATTAAAATGTCATAGTTTTGGAATATAGAGGAAGTCTAAATAAAAACAAAAGAACTGATATCTAGTGGAGAGTGTAGGGCTCAACAAACAACTCTCCCCTTCCTGCTTGTGTTCTGAAACAATTAAGTACGTCATATAATAGCAATGAAGAGCCAAAATATCACCTTTATTACTGAAAAGTTGGAGAAGAAAACTTAGAATGTTGGAGAAGAATACTTAGAATGAAAGCCAAATGAGCGAGATGACTTAATCCGAGAACTGGATGGAATTATCCACCTTCTCACTTGAATCTTCCCAAACTTACCAACCAGATAAAACATTCCATATGTCCTGGGACTGTGTAGGTAAATAAGTAGAGAAAGGTCAGGGGTTACAATACATGAAGTAATTCCCAAGGAAAAAGACATTTGTCCACTCAAAAATGGCAATGAAATAAAATCAGAACACAAAAATTGCAAAAGAAAGCCCCCATGCACACACAGAAGTAAAGACTGAAACCCACACTTCTGGAGCATTATGTATCAAATGGTATGTGGGATGCAGCTCAGAAGTACTTAGAAGACAACGTAAAGCCTTAAATGCTCACGTAGGAGGAAGAAAAGTCTAAAGTGAGCTAAGCTTTCAACTCAAGAAATTGTTTTTTAAAAAGAGATAAAGGAAATAGAATATACCTAATACAAATGAATATAAATCCAATGAGGTAAAAAACAAAGAAACAAGATAATCAACAAGACCAATAGCTTGTTTTTTGACCAAACTGACAAAATAGACCACTTCATGGCAAAATCACTGAAGAAGAAAAGAGCAAAATCAGTACTACTACAAATAAAATAAAGTTTAGAAAACTGTAATTCTGTGAACAAATTTTGCTAATAAATGTAAAAACTTGAAGACAATTTAGAATGTTATTATAATTTATCAAGAGTAATAGAGAATCTAAACCATGGATTATATAACTATTAAAACTCTATTAAATATTTACACACACATGCACACAAACTAAATCCTAAATGGCTTTAAACATGAGTTTACTAAAATTTAAAGAAACAGACTACTCCCTTTTATGTGAAATCTTAAGAAATAAAATAGAGTGAGAAAAAAAATGAGGATAATCTCCCCAACTCCTATGATAGTATAACTTGATGGTAAAATTAGTCAATAAAAATAAAGTCACCAATGAAAAGAGATGTCAAAATCATAAAAGATAAAATATTGGGTAACCAAATCAATAATATCATGACTAATTATGATTAGTTCTAGAAGTACAAAGATGCCTAAATATTAGAAAAATCTATTAATGTAATGCATTATATTAACAGAAAAATGCATATGATTGTTTATTATGCATTGAAAAGGTGTTTATAGAATTCAACATTAATTCACAATAAAAACTTGCAAACTAAATTTAAACTAGAAAGAAATCCAGTACCTAAGAAATGATATCTACCAAAACTGACAGAATACGTCATGATATAAGAGGAAACATTAGGGGCATTCCCTTGCAATCAATAACAAAACAAGAATGCCCACTATTGCCACTTCTTTCCACCCTAGTAAAGGAGGTTCTAGCCAAAGCATAATCAGAAGTTTAATAGCTGAAAAGGAAAAAATAAATCATCACTCACATATTATATGATTTTCACATTACAAAATTCAAGAGAATTTATGGACAAATATTTGGAAGTAAGAAGAGAGTCAGAATCATACAAGTTAAAACCAATGTACAAAATGATTAATCTTTCTTTGACCAGTAAGACTCAATTACAAAATTTAATTAGAAAAAATGCATTAACAATCAAAATAAAACTGTAAGTAGAAATATATCTAACAAAAACAATGTAAGATAGTATGGAAAAATATGAAATCTTATTGGAGGACATAAAGAAAACTTTAAAAAAACATAAAACAGTGAGATAGACATGTTCATGGATAAAAACCTCAGTTCCATAAGGTCTTAATTTTACACCAGTTTATCTATAAATTCCATGCAATCTGAACAGACTGTTAATGTAATCTGAGAAGCTGATCCTAAAATTAATATGAAGGGATCGAAGACCAAGAAGAGCCCAGAATTATTTTACGAAGAAAAAGTAGGAGAGGAGGTCAAGGGACTTGCATGACTTTGTATCAAGATATGCTCTAAAGCATTAATAGTTTAAAAAGAGTGACTGGTCAGGGCAGGTCCTGCGGCATAGCACTTAAGTTCACGTGTTCTGCTTCGGTGGCCCAGGGTTCACTGGTTAGGATCCCGGGCACGGACCTACACACTGCTTATCAAGCCATGCAGTGGCAGGCGTCCCACATATAAAGTAGAGGAAGATGGGCACGGATGTTGGTTCAAGGCTAATATTCCTCAAAAAAAACAAAACAAAAAAGAGTGTGGGGCCGGCCCAGTGGCACAGAGGTTAAGTTCGCAGGTTCTGCTTTGGTGGCCCAGGGTTCACCGGTTCAGATCCTGGGTGCGGACATGGCACCGCTCAGCAAGCCATGCTGTGGCAGCCGTCCCACATGTAAAGTGGAGGAAGATGGGCACGGATGTTAGCTCAGGGCCAGTCTTCCTCAGCAAAAAGAGAAGGATTGGCAGCAGATGTTAGTTCAGGGCTAACCTTCCTCAAAAAAAAGAAAAAAAAAAAAGAGTGACTGTTCAACAATAAAGCAATTAGACTAATGAAACAGAATAAAGAATTTCAGGAACAAATTCTCATATATAGATAAGTGGCAGAGGTGAAAGTCAGGGGGAGAGTGAGTGGATAAATAAAGTTGTGACAATTTGTTATCCATATAAAGTTTTTTAAAATATCTTTAGCTCACACCATATACAAAACTGTATTCTAGATAAATTATAGACCTAAAAGTGAAGAGGAAAACTGTAAAACATTTAAAGAAAATATGGGAGAGTATCGTATGAGCTCAAGATAGAGACGGATTTACTAAATACGACACCTAAACCACAAACAAAAACGGGAAAGATTAAAAATTCTTTTATATTAAATTTAAATCTTCTGCAGAGTAAAATAGATCATAAACAAGGTTACTGGACAGGACACAGACTTAGAAAAGATATTTGTGAAGTCAACTAATTTCAAAGGATTAGTATCTGGAACAATAATTCTAAAAGTTTTTGGTCCAAGACCATTTTATACTCTTAAAATTGAGAACCCCAAACTGATTTTCTTTTGTGAAAAATATATTTCAAAATTTATCATTAATTAAAATTAAAACCGATAAATTTTAAAATATTTATTATTTAAAATAACCATAAACCAGGTGTATGTTACCGTAAATAACATACATGCTGAAAAAAGAGCTATTTTCCAAAACGTAAAGAAAATAACTTTAATAACAAGTGGGGTCTTGTTTTATGTTTTTGCAAATCTCTATAATACTGGCTTAAGGGAAGACAGCTGAATTCTCTTAGCTGCTTCTGCATTCAATCAACTGCAATTTTATTTTAGTTTATGCATATGAAGAAAATCCAGCCCTACTCACACAGATGTGTAGTTGAAAGGGAGAAATCCTCACACACACGCATGCTGAGAGAATGGCAAAGTCTCCCAGGATCTCTGGACCACACTTTGAGAATTGCTATTCTAGAATAAAGAATTCCCACAATTTGGGGCTGGCTTGGTGGCATGGTGGTTAAGTTTGCGTGCTCTGCTTCAGTGACCCCGGGTTCACAGGTTTGGACCCCGGGCACAGACGTAGCACTACTCATCAAACCACAATGTGGTGGCATCCCACATAAAATAGAGGAAGACTGGCACACATATTAACTAAGGGCCAAACTTCCTCACACACACATACAAAAAAGAATTCCCACAATTCAGTGAGAAAAGGCATGGATTTCAGTAGGAAAAAATATCCAAAAAATATAAATAAGCAATTCTCTTAAGAGGACATCTAAATGCCCCCAAACATTTTTGTTACTGTTTAATAGCTTTAATAAGCAAAGAACTGCAATATAAAATAACATGATAACTTTCCACACCCACAAGACTGACCAATAATTTAAAATCCGGCAATTATAAATCTTCCTTAGGGTTTAGAGCAATGATAACCCCTATTTGCTGCTAGTGGGTAGGTGAATTGTCACCTTTTGGAGTAAAAAATAAATGAGCTATATTTAGTAAAGTTTCAGCTATCCCTAGTGATACCCCGAAATTTCCCTTCTCGATATTTACCTTAAAGAGCACGAGGAGAATTGCACAAGGTTGACCACTGAGGCACTGCGGTCATAGCAAAAATTGAAAACAACCTAAAAGGCCACCCAGAGGGGAAATCAGCTGAATACGTTGTGGTATTTGGTGGAATGGAATTCTATATAGCAGTTAAAATAGATGGACTATGTCTATGTTAAAAAATCACATAGAAGTATTTCATCTGTAACACTGACTGTTAAGTTTCAGAATGATACATAGATGATGATACTTTTTAAAATTTTAATACTGCTATATTTCATTTATGGATAGAGAGATAGATATAGATGGATAGATAATTGTTAGTGCTGTTGAGTTGATTCCAACTCCTAGCGACCCTGTGTAGAGTAGAGTGGAACCCTTTGCCATCTTTTTGCGCCATCTCGTCTTCCGGTGCTACATCAGACAATGCTCCACTGTTATTCATGGGGTTTTCATGCACAATTTTTTCAGTAGTAGGTGGCCAGGTCCTTCTTCCCAGTCCATCTAAGTCTGGAAGATTCTGCTGAAAACCAGTCTACCAGGGGTGACTCTGCTGGTATTTGAAATACTGGTGGCATAGCTTTCAGTATCACAGCAACACACAGCTGCCACAGTATGACAACTGACAGACAGGTGTGCTGGGTCCCTGGCTGGGAAAGGAACCCAAGCCACCACGGTGAGAGCGCTGACTCTTAACCACCAGACCACAATATAAGAATAAAAACCGTGGCACAGAAAGGCATATATCTACTTTAGATTTGGGTATTGCTAGACAGACAGAGAGGGAGATCAGATCGGGAAGGAATATAACAGGACATCAAGTTTATCTGTTATTTTTTGCTCATCAATAAGCAAAAGAAATCTAAAGCAAATGTGCCTAAATGGTAATATTTGTTATAATTGCACGACGGGTAATTGAATATTTTTTAAGTTCTTTTCTACCCTTGTCTGAATGTTTGATATTTCATAATATGTTAAATAAAACATAAATTAAATTAGAAATCCAGGTTCACATCAGATAGTATGACAGCAGACATGGTAAATTAGTTGGGATTTAGGTATATATCTGGAATTATGTAACATTTATAGGGCAACTTCAAGACAATAAATTAGCAATTGAATCATTTGAGATGGATTTCTTATCAATTTTCAATTGTTTGTAATTATTTTATTAATACACTATCTCCATGAGTGTCCTTCTGGAGAGCAGAATGCGTCTGTTAATGTTTATTGTGTCCCTGCAGATGGACAGTGTTATGAGTATAAATGGATGGCTAGTGCTTGGAAGGGCTCTTCCCGAACAGTCTGGTGTCAAAGGTCAGATGGTGTAAATGTAACAGGTAAACCGTCATTTCTCTTTGTTCTTTGAAAGTCTTCTTATAATACACATGTAATTGGCTAAAGAAAATAATTAAGGAAATAAAGATATTCTTTCACTATTCAACACATGGTTGGGATTCAGGACACCTAAGTTGTCTGTCTGGTGACCAATGACAAATTATTTTAAATTATAATGTTTCAATTAAGTTCTAGCATTTTAGACCATGCTGCTAGAATTTATTAAATTAAAATGCTTTCTAGCTTTAATAAATGATTGTTATAAGTTATAATTCTCAGATTTTTTTTTTAAAGATTTTATTTTTTTCCTTTTTCTCCCCAAAGCCCCCAGGTACATAGTTGCATATTCTTAGTTGTGGGTCCTTCTAGTTGTGGCATGTGGGACGCTGCCTCAGCGTGGTTTGATGAGCAGTGCCATGTCCACGCCCAGGAGTCGAACTGACGAAACACTGGGCTGCCTGCAGCGGAGTGGGCGAACTTAACCACTCGGCCACGGGGCCAGCCCCTCTCAGATTGTTTTTCTTAGAAATTTTATTTATTAATAACTCACTATGTGCTAAAAAAATCAATGTTTTATTGACTATATCTGTTTCTGTGCCTTAAAGGCGATACACATGCAGATAAAAAATATTACCAAAGGAATATGATTATACAAATCCAAATATCTTGCTTGAATTCAGAAATCTGTGGTTTATTGTTTTTATTAATTAGTAGGGAAGACCTATTGGTAAATCCCAAACCCAGAGCATCTGAGCAGCTCATGCACTCTGTCCCCACTCAAAAATTATTATACAGCCAAAGAAGAAATACAAATGAAAAACTTTGCATGTCCTTTTACCCAAATATAGCCTAAACAACTACTCTAATCTGCAATTACTAATGTGTCCCCGTCTGAGCTCAGTAAATGCAAGGAATGCCAAGGACCCTTTGAAGAGGGAAGAAACTTGGCTCCAGATAGGTAGTAAACCATCCTGCAGATTTCCTGGAAAGAAAGATCCAGAACCTCCACCTCAAGCATATGGACCCAAAGATCTAATGTGTCTCCTTAAACAGTTTATTTTTATAGCTTGAATCCGTAGGAATCTCTTGATTCATAGCACAGCAGCAGCGTGAGTACACAGTGAACTGTTCAGGGCAACCTGCTGACTTGCAGCCATTGTGTTGACCTTCTGACAGGGAAAAAAAGTAATGTGCATTTGGGTGCCTCTGAGTAATGTCTGTTTATAAATTTAGCTGTAATACATACAGTGAGATAATAGGAGTAGGGATCAATTTTTTTGGAAAGCATCAATTTTTGTATTGAATTTTAAATTACCTGGATTATTGAAACCTAATTACTTATTTCCTCCCTGTGAAAGCTGGAGCAGGATGTCAAATTGTAGTCTTGAGAAGATAAGATTTTATACATGAGAAATCTGTATTAAGAAACCCTTGGTAATAGCAACTCCCAGTGGACACATGTATAACAAAGAAAAGATACCTGCCAGGAAACCTTTGCTCTCTCCTAGTAGTATTTTCTGGGAGAAAAAGCAGTTCCAACCACAGCAGTCCAAGAAGTGTAGGGGAGAAGCGCTCTGAGAAGAGAAGCACAGGCTTTCCAAACTCAAAGGCATTATAGAGCTGGTCCACTCCTCTCAGATGTTGAAGATGAATGTCTACACTCTTCATTAAACTATTCAGAAGGCATTTTACAGCTTCCCCAGAGGGTCCTATTAATTTTCCGGGTTTTTTCCAAATATGGATGCAAATAATACTTATCTGGTTTTTCTCTACATGTTAAAAGCCATTTTCCCACTGAAATTGGGGCTATTCTCCAACGCAAAGATAAGTCAAATTTTAAAAGATTTACCTTGGAAATCATATTTTCAATTTCTTTCCAATACAGTAGAGTATCCAACGTATTTCTTTCTTTCTAATACTGTTTGACACTAAAAAACCAATGTGTAAATGATTTGCGATAAACTGTGCACTCTTCTTCCATCTTTTAGGAGCAATGACATTCTTTATGAGAAATAGACAGGCATGTAAAGTATATTACCTACCTTGACTAATTGTTTTAATTTTATGAATAGTTGTCCCTGTAAGAATCTCAAGATGTTGTTTTCCTTTTTCCTTCATGTGTTTGATCATCATAACTTCAATATGGTCATTTAATTGCAATTGTCTTACAATGACTAACTACTTTTCCATTACAATTTTTCTCTGAATATTTTGTTTATAATATTGGGAGATAAGGCAAAGAATTAACAATAGCCACCTTTGACTAAATTCCAGAGGATTATCGATCCCATAAATAAAGGGAAAATTTTGCTAAAATTCTGTTAAACTGAACAAGTATGGTTTGAAACTATGAGTTCCTTCCACATCACCAGTATTGCTTCTTTATGACATCTAGTCTCTTCTTAAAACCTCACCTCTAACAACTTCGGCACACTTGGTACTAGCTTCAAAAAGAAGGAAGCAGAAGGAGAGAGGCAAAGTCAAGTTGAAACAATAGTGCAAGCACATCACTTAGCAGCCACATTTGTCTTCTTTCCTTTACCCCAAAAATCCTCTGTTATCAAGAATAGAGATTTTCTTAAAAAGAAATATGCATTATGAAAAAAATACATTTATTTAGTAGTCAAATAAATTAAGAAACACCTCAAGAAACATGAAAACTATTTCATGAATAGCCAAGAAAGAATTTTAACTTTGAAGGGAAATTAATTCTGCCTTTTAATGCTGGTTTTGGCCTCAGAAACTATGACAGAAACAGCTTGTGTGCAATTATTATTTTCAGAGTAGCAACTATAAAATTATCCGTTCAGCAAATGCTTATTGACCACCTGCTAAGCGTCAGGCACTGTGCTGTCTCCTATGAATAAGAAAGGCCTCAAGTTCCTAAATAAAGTAGTCAAGGTCAACCAAATATTTCACAGTCAACCGCCCTCAGAAAAGTCTGTGGGATTCCCAAAGTGGTTCAGGATTCAAAGAGAAATTTATAACAGCAGTGTATTTTTATCATTGCAAGAGATGCTACTTGTCAAAATATGATTTTTTGTTCTGCAGGGGGCTGCTTGGTGGTGCGCCAGCCTGATGCTGACAGGTCTTGTAACCCACCGTGTAGTCAACCCCACTCGTACTGTAGCGAGGTATGTGTGAATTCATTAGGGTAGACAAGCTAGCTTCATCATTTGTCACCCCACTGCCTCTTATGCAATCCATTTCCCAAAAGAAAGCATGTCTTGAGGCATAAAAATTCTATTTTTGGGACCTCTCCTTTTACCAATATAAACAATTCTGAATGCACTTGCTTCTAATGTTAGAATAAGTTGTATGCAGTACAGACAGTGTGTTCTTTTTTCTGTGGTTAAAACAGAAATTACCTGTAGTAAATTCTCAAAACAATACTCCTTTAAAGCCTTCTCTTCAAGTCAGATCTGTTATGCTTTCAAAGATCACTTTGCATGTACAGTAGAAATCTTCTTGTTCTCCTGCAGACGAGGACATGCAGTTGTGAAGAAGGGTACACCGAAGTCATGTCTTCTAATGGTACACTTGAGCAATGCACACTTATTCCTGTGGTGGTGATACCCACCATGGAGGACAAAAGAGGAGATGTGAAAACCAGTCGGGCAGTACATCCAACCCAACCCTCCAGTAGCCCAACAGGACGGGGGAGAACCTGGTTTCTACAGCCTTTTGGGCCAGGTGAAGTGACTAGACAGCGCTGATGTAGAATTCTTTAGTTATACATTTAACCAACACCAAAGGATTAAAAAATGAACAAGCATTTTCATATGAGCTACTTATTATTTCATCTCTACTCATTTATTTTGATACTGCCATATGTTCCTTTTTTTTTTTACTACTATTATGAAGAAAGCACTCCTGCTCAAAGTTCAGAGAAATGAAATTACTTCCTTCTGAGAAAAATTTTGGGATTGATATTACTTATTTCAATTTCAGTCCTAAGCTTACAAATATAATTATTTCACATTGAACAAAGAAATCTCACAATGAAAATATTAAGAAAAAAGCATATTCATTCAGTCATTCATAACTGGAACAAGTAAAACTATAAAGACGTACAAGAATTTTTCCTTTGACCACAGAGCAGTAATAATTTGAACCTTAAATAGGAACATCAGGAATTCAGTGCTGTCTGGGGGACACAGGATAGCCAGACCAATTTCTTTCAGCCCTTGGAGCTGACACACTCAAGTGCTCAGTCTATACTAGCACCAGACACACAGGGGCAGGGATGGAGCTTCCCTGTCTAAATGGGACAATCTAAACTTGGAGACTGATCAGACCTTGTCGTATTAAATGGACAGCTCTTAATGTGTCTAGTAATGGACTTGAACCCAATACAGGCAAAAGTTTGAGGGCCTCACGAAATACTATCCCTACTCTGTACACTTTCTAGCTCCATTTGATTCAACCACACACTTACCCATAGAACTAAGCTGGTCCTTAAAAATGTGCTATGTGTGCTATATGGTAACTAAGACCATGCCACTTTTTCTCACATCCTAGAGAGATTACTAGTTTGTGACCAAAGGAAATCTCCAAGCAAAGCCAGGCATAAACTACTTTATAGCTCCATTAAAGACATGAGAAATGAAGGAAGGAATTTGCATAGCTAGCACATCTCTATTTTTAATGCATTAAGTCAAAACACTTTCCCTTATTGGAGAATCACTATTGGGGTTTTTAAAACTATTTTCAATATTTGGGTGACTCATGTTTAACCACATTATCCCTTCCTTGATTAGGTTTTCAGCTAAAAATAAAAATTATTTTGCAAGGCTGACTTGTCTGTGTAAGCATGGAAAACTCTTCTTCTCTCAGTGTGCAAGACAGTGGACCAGCAAACAGCCATTAGCAATCTTGACCTTGACCAAGAATCCAAGCAGATCTCCTCAATCAAAATTGGTTTTTAAAAAGAGAATATTATTATTGTCATTTTAAATTTAATATATAGTTTTCCTAAAGTGAACATTTTAATGTATTAAAAAGGCACATGTTCTAAAAAAGTACCTTTAGACTTTTAGATATTTGTTGAAGAACCCTCAAGGCAGATAAACCCAACAGTGGAACAGCTGTCTTGATTTTAAACCCAGACACAATTTTAAAAATCTTTAGATGTGAAAAGAAAGGCTATTTAGAACACTAGCCTGTTTATTTCCAGCAAATGAATCCTTAAGTTGATTCAGCTCTAGGTGGAAAAACACTTCCCAGTACTAATTTGCTTTTGATGCCTTCCAAATATTGAATAAAGCAGAATCTCCGTATGGTTGATTTGCCCAATCTATAACTTCAACACTAATATCATATGTTTAATTGTATGTATGCAACTGAAAGTATATATTGATGTCAGGATCAAGTTAAGTTAGGCAAAGTCATTAGTAGTATCTTCTGTTTGAAGTTTATTCAGAACATAAAACTGAGAAGTTCAAAGAGAATGAGACCAAAAAGCCAAATTAGAAAAGTCGCTTTTCTGTCTGATGCCATATAATAGAAAAGGTAGAAAAAGTTATTTAGAGATCCTTTTATATGTTAATCAAACTTGGTTATTTTTGCAAATGATATTGCCGAATCAATTTTAAAGCAAGTATAAGTGTAAACTGGATAAAAGATTATTAATTCCAAAAAATGTCAAATATATTCACTTTCAACTCATCTGGAAAAAATATTGAAATGACAAAGTTTATGTTCAAATACCTGTCTGCATCACCTGTAAGTTGTAGGACTTTCTTGAATTGCATTATTTTTCTTCTGTTCTTATAATTGCCATTCTCAAAATAGAATGAAAATTGGAAGAAAATGTTTATATAGCATTACACATATATAGGATTTGAAGTAAAATTCAGATAAGCAGTAGAAATTTAAACATATTAACTTGAAATCTAGACTCAAATGGAATTGAAAACATTATTTCTTTCTTTTAAGCTCCATTTTCATTGATAATTTATGTTTAATGAAGGAGCATCTAATTCATAATAGCAGCTTTTCAGTAATCATTAATTGTGTCTAAGTAATCATTCATTTTGAGTGTTGAAAGGACTTAGTCATATGTGACTGGTCATTGGTCGTAGTTAAAGAGTGTCATATATATACCAGACTAATGTGAATTAATGACTAATATCCATTCGTCTTAGATGGGAGACTAAAGACCTGGGTTTACGGCGTAGCAGCTGGGGCATTTGTGTTACTCATCTTTATTATCTCCATGATTTATCTAGCTTGGTGAGTGTTTTAAAGTTTCAGAATTTAAGGGATACATAATCTATTTCAGAGGAAATGCTTTCAATTGACCATAGCATAGGAACAGCAAACAAATGTCTCAAATAAGTATTCCACATTTATTTATTGTTCATCTTAAGTTCTAAATAAACCTAGCTTTAGTCTTAGTTTAGAAACTACCAAATCTGAGCCATTTAATTTCTGAAGATGAGCCAGAGCTATTCCAGGTCATCTTCTCAAGTCCGTTCTCCTGGGTTATGCAAGAGAATATGCTTATGGTGAACTGTAGATTTTTATATTGAATTACTACTGGAGGAAAATATTATGGTAATACCTAATCTTATTCAACTATCTTTCTAAACATGTATTATTTATAAAGGTTTCTAGCCAAATGTAGATGATGATACTACTATTATTTCTGTTGTTAGGACTAGAAGAATTTCTTTTCGATAATTCATCTTTACAGGGTAATAAAATATTTGATGGGTTCTGTTTTGAGTTTATTCAGAGCGTAAAACTGAGAAATTCAAAGATACCAGAAAATGAAATTTTAAGGTTGAATTTAGGCAATGTAGGCAGTTAAGCAATTTAGGTTTATCAGTATGTTTCATATTTTTTCATTTAAAACAATAAAATTTAAAATTGAAGATTGACTTTCTTTCTCTCAGTTTTAATGATTTTTTTTACAGCAAAAAGCCAAAGAAACCGCAAAGAAGGCAAAACAACCGACTGAAACCTTTAACCTTAGCCTATGATGGAGATGCAGACATGTAAAATATAACTTATCCTAGCAACAACCACTGTCAGCTTTCTGACTTTGCAGTAGATGTCCAGAGGCCACAAACCTATTCAAACTGTGTGGATTAAAATGCATTGTAACTTTATAAAAGAGCATCATAAAAAGAGTGAAAATCACAGTGCCAGTGGAGATATCAAGACAAGTACCACTTACATAGAAACCATCAGCCCTGAGAATTCTAGCAGATTTAGTTGAATACATGCTGCATTCTGAGAGTCTTATGTGATCTTCTCTGAAATCTACCAACTGACAATTCACTTTCATCTCTACAATATGGTGGTGGAGTTGGTCAGTTAGGACGCCCAATGTAAGCCTCAGTCTGCAGTTAACCTATAGTACCATTTTAGCATGAAGAGTTCATACCAAGATCTCTACAATACTATAGTTAAGCATAACAACATGTATACTCAATTGAATGATACACATTATTATGTCAGATTAGATACTGGTTAATAAGCAATTTTAATGGTGAATGAAAGATAAGCTCTAAGCTGAGCAGAAAACCCCTCGAAGAAATTCAGCATCTTGGTGGTTGATGGTGGCTTTTATTGACCTGCATTTCAGAGGCAAAGACTCTTTTATAAGACTTAATTCTTGTCTCTCTCCAAAGTATGAATGCTGGACATGTACTAGTACCTTAGAAGAGTCCTTAAGTTCAGTATTTTCTAGTGGTTATTGTCTGAAAAACTAATTTGCTTGTGTTAATATGTTTCTACTTTCCCTAATTTTCAAACTGGTTGCCTGCATCTTTTTTGCTATATGGAAGGCACATTTTTGCACTATATTAGTGCAGCATGATAGGCACTTAACCAGTATTGCCATAGAAACTGCCTCTTTTCATATGGGATGAAGACACCTGTGCTAAGAGTGTCATGGAGACATTTATAAGTTCTTGTATCCTGAAGAGAGTAAAGTTCAGTTTGGATGGCGACAGGATGGAATTAGCTGTTACATCTGCTGTATACGCTCTTCCTCATCACTGCAGCCATTGTGAAATCGACGACATGGCAGTAATTTAAGTGTTTAAGTCCTGAACTCATTAACCCTCCAAAAGGTGGATCTCTCTAGGTGGTTTTTAATTGTACTTTGAAGGCTGTTTATGACTAGATTTTTATATTTGTTATCTTTGTTAAAAAAAGAAAAGAAAAGAAAAAAAGGGGCTGGTTGTCTTTTTAATTTTGAGCAGATGGAGAAAATAATGTTTTGATGATTTTTGTAGCTAAAAGAAATCAAAATTGTGTGTTGCTTTTTCTTTCTCCCTAATTTGTTTTCATAGTTTCAGAATGAATGTATTTCAAAATTCGTAGTTGTGTCTTTCTCACTGGTAAAAGTTGAAGAGGTCTTTTTAACATATGATTCAAAAACTAAAATTTTTAAAAGAGAAGAATAAGTATTTTGTCGAGGGCTTCATAAAATATCTAGCCCAAGAATAGTAAACTTTTTTGGAAAAGGGCCAAACGGTAAATACTTTCAGCCAGGTCTATGTTGCAAGTTCTCAATTCTACCATTGTGAGAACACAGCCATAGACAATATACAGGGATAAAAGAATGAGCATGGCTGTTTTCCAATAAAAAAAAGTCGGCAGGCCACATTGACAGGTCGTGGTTTGCTGACCACTAGTCTAGAAGTTTTTTCAATGCTAACCCTCCATTGTGTCATCTTTAGTTTTCATTCATTCACCCTCAGACTGTGATCAGTGTTTAATTTCAAAGGTGAAAAGCAGTCATTAAACTTATCACTGTGTTGGATGCAGCTATATTTTTCACAGACGTAGCCCTGGGAATGGCACAGTGAATTAATATCTAACTTGGCAGACTTCTTTCATATGAAAAGAAAATTCAAAAGGTGCCATTAAGAAGCAATACCTTTTTCAGGCAACATTTACAACAACCTTGGGGAGAGGGCAGGACATTAGGTTTTCAGATCTTTTAAAAATAGTATAACAAGCTATTTTATCTTATAGCTGTGTTCCTATAAAAGTGGTTTGGACTAGAAGGTATTTTACCTTCATACTAGGACTTGAACTCCCCCTGCTGTTCATTAGAGTATTTGCAGAAATTACAAAAGACATCAGATTAGGATGTCATTGTCCCCAAAATGAACAGATTTCTACATATTTCAATAAGAATTAAACGTGGTAAGCACTAATTCCTTATTCAATGTCCACTGTATTAGGCAATGTCAATCATTTCAAAGGAAGCAGGTGGTCAGGAAGATGAGAATTTTACCTTAAATCAAGGATTTAAACAAGGAAAAGCATGAAAACAAATTAATTCCAAATCATTTGTCTTATTGAAGAGGAAGACAAAAATAATATTGTTACTCTAAAACTTTGATTGTCAATATATGTATTCAGGAGTCTTTCAGATAATCCTCATGTTGATCTCTTTCAATAAAATGAACTCCATTTGTCCAAAATCCTTGAGAAAGAATCTATTGCAGTTACCTGAAGAATTCAGCAAACAGCCTTATGAAATGTCTGCAACACGTAATAACTTTGAAATGATTGAATAGAATAAGATATTGTTGCTACTAAAGCTGTACTTACAACATTGTAAAATGTCACTAATTCAGAAGGCAGATGAGTATCATCCTATGCATATGTTAAGAATTAAATGAATTAATTGATCAAAATTATAAAATGGTGTGAACATACAAGATGATTTTATTCACAAATTGGTTACATTTTATGACACTGTGGAGGAGACTAGGTTCAATGTGCCCTAACACTCGGGAGCATATTGGAAGTTCATTGTTAGGATAAATAAATCCTGGATGGCCTCTTGTTAGAAAGGTGACTGGACGGGAATGTAGCTAGCTATCTACAAATTTTTGGACAAATGAAGGTTACTGTATTCATGTTTATAACGTGGAAATGGCCTTATTTTTGTTCCTGTCATGAGTCAATAATGAGTTCAATACTTTGTTGGAATTTCATCAAAATCCCTTCTCTCCCAATTCCTTCTAAGAATTCAGGAGTGGAATATAGTAGTAACTTGTCTATTGACACTTTTGCTTTACCAAAATGGTCTGTGAGCCCAGAAAGATTTAGAACTACCGGTCTATAAGTGTGAAGGTCTGCTTGGTTTAAAAGAAAAAGAAGAAGAAAGAAAAATATAGACACAATATTATATGCTTTTGTTGGACTCTTTCCATATAAACCACATAGAAATGGCGTAACTGATGTCTTGAAAAGGTTGACTTGCTTGTTCATCGATACCTGATCTAGGATATTGGCCATAATCCTTATTTCAAAGCCTTTTTGAGGACACTACAGTATAGCTTAAGCTAATTTGAAAAGGAGTACATAAAAGCATGTTCTTAATTACTTATAACAAAGCACAAGTTACTTATAACAGGACAAGTATTTATTGAATTATCACATGTAAGACACTCTGCTAGGCACTGTAAACAATTTAGGAATGGCTTTTGTATACAGACATATCTAAGACATTCAAAAGGTGGAAAAAAATGCTTAACAAGTGATGATAGCACTGAAACACATTACCCTTTACTCTGGATTTGTTTTTCGCTGTGGTTAGTATTTTTCCTCATGTAACGTCCATGTCTTAGGCCCTGCTGTCAGGCTTCTCTTGTATGCCTCTCCACCCTCAGGGACGGTACGTGGCCATGGTCCTTGTGGCTTAATCAGAACTCTCTTAAGTTCCTGGACATTTCAAGATAAAATGATTTCTTTAAAACTTCTTGCTGGAAGCAAGTAACACCTCTCACAAATTTTTTCTTGCCTCCTCTAACTCCCTGTTCTTGACCTTTTATGATGATTCTCTCTGCCTGGTCTCTCTCTACTCTGCTCTCTTATCAACACTCTGCTCTCTTATCACCACTAACCTTGTCTACTTCCCTCAGAACCACCTTCTACTAAACATGCTCAAATTTTTAATAAGAAAAAAAGAGGTGAATATCTATATTTCCTTCCTATTGGAGTCAAAGTGTCACTTAGAATGCGAACATTTTGATTTAAACAGAATGGACTGGTCAACGAGATGAGTAAAAAAACAAAGGAAAGCTGTGGAACACATGCCAAAAGAAAAAAGAAAAATAGACCCTTTTCTGTAAAAATGTCAGTTGCCACGCTGGACCCTCCGGCTCTGCTTACGTCCATCTGACCTCTCTTCACATCCTTCCCTACGTGAGGGACGCTGCACCTTTCAATCCTTCCAGAAAGGAGAGCCCATCTTAGGCTGATTTGGGGTCTGAATAGATTTGCAAGAATCAGGCTTCCCAAAGGATTTGAGGTCTCACTATTTATAAAAATATTACCAAATGCAAATGAGTTTCCAGTTTCATTTCCCCTCTAAGATTAAGGACGTTGAGAAGAGAGCAATCCATGAACAAACCTGTGAGGAATCTTGTCAGAGAGTCACCTGTCCTGGGTCTAGATTAGATGTGAGAACTGACACCTCTACCCGTCCCCCCGGTCCTGTCCTCAGAAGGCCGTGACGGCAGAACAGGATTTGGGACATCTAAAACTGGAGTGTGGGCCTAGCAAATATTACTCTTTATAAAAAGGATGATAATTCTGTATCTAGCAGGGACGCTGACAAATGGTTATGTCTACATTATCAAATGAATAAAACAACTGCTACATAGATAGAGTTAATTTTGTAGTTTTATGTTTTTTTTTCTTCTCCCGAGCCAGATCTTAAAATGGGCAGTATATGGAGACTTTTATTTGTGGGAGTCATTTTTTCAGGGATCAAAAATCTCTAGTCTATTTAGAATACAATTGGGTACCAGTCTTATTGTTGTGTTTTGTAGATGTCCCTTTGTTTTTAAAAGAGGTAGTTTCTAGATCATCTACTTTGAACTGTCAATGAACTTTTCCCAACTATTTTTCAGGAATCTATTCATGTTTATTTTTAAAAAGTAAACATTAAGATTCCCTTTCTGGTACTTTTTCCTGCCTATTTCTAGCACAGAAATTTGAAGAGATCAGTATCTGTCATTGTAAAATAAAACTTTATTAAATTTGCAATATATCTTTCTATAAATTATAATCCCCTAAATGTGTTTTTCGGTTAATTTAATTACCTGAATATTTATTTTGTTTAATTAAGGGGGCAGCTGTCTAAGAAATTTTTGTTAATATTGCTTTGTAAATTGTGTAATGTAATTTATTTTAAATTATGTACATTTCTTTTTTAACGCACAAATGTCTATGTACAATTAACTACAGATTTGCAAATAATGTCACTAAGCTTTATTCAGTTAATACAGATGGCATGTGAAGATGTAATATGCTTTTTTACATTTTCATATGGATTATTTGTAAATAACTATGTTGCTGACAAACATAAACACAAATCATTTTCATTCTACTCGTGTGTATCTGTGTTTTAATTTGCATCATTTGCTGCTCAAATGTGAGTTAAAAAAGTATCAGTGAATATCCAAATCCTTTTACTACTGTATTGCCGGTTCCTGGGTCTTTTTTAACTACTCCAATTTAGAAGGTTCGAGAGATGCAAAACTTTGCTTGAAAAGTGAGGCTACCAGATTAACCATCATTAGCAAAGGACCTCGATTTCCAGTCAATTAAAAGAGCACCAGCAGAGGATGATCAAACCTCTAGAATAGAGTGCAGCTCTTCTTGCCCCCTCCGTCAGAAAGCAGGCCTCTCTCTGTCCCTTCTCCCTATGTCTACCAATAAAAGATTAAACCTTAAAACAAAGCAGGAACCCACTCATTAACAAATTGATTTCCTTAATTCCTCAAATTAAGATTCACGCATTTGCAAATTCAGAAAGGGATACACAAATTAGATAAATTACTGCCAGAGTGGTTTGCAGTTACAACATTTTCTGAAATAACTGTTTGTTAAAATATAACTAAGCAGAGAACCTGTTAAACACTTAGTATATGAACCACTCAGACTATGCAGCTAGCCTCAGACTCTTGATTAAAATAACGATGATTTGCAGTCTCCTTATTTTCTGTATTCATTACAATTGAATCTAGATGAGGATTTCTAAAGTGTATCACCCAGATATTTCTTTAGGTATATCTGGACATTCATGGTCAAATTACTAACTTCATTATTTGTTTTGCAGCTTCAGTTTCTGTCCTGCAAACACAGTGTGACTGGTCTACATGCTACATTTGCTTCTTCTGAGTCCCTGGTGAATCCTTGCATTTAACTCTGAACATATTCCAAGAAAAAGTCAACACACACTTCAATTTACGCTTCTCGTCAGTGTCAGTTACTCTCCAAAGATATTAGATACAAACAGAAATGCCAACTGCCCTTTGGCTTCCTGATGATGCAGTTTTTGTCTTCTTTTTTTTTTTTCCAGATGACTTCCCCTCCCCACCTCCCTTCATAGCATCTCCCTGCCAAGGTAGCCCATCTGATATGCATCCTGCCATATTTTTCTCCTTGATCATAAAATCTTATAAACATGATAAGGCTGGGGGAGGATGAGAGGGAGAGAGAAATGGCTGAATTGAGTAGACACAATCAGAAAACAGCTTCATTTTTTTTCCCCTTTAACTGTTTGCAAACACAGTACAACGTCCTTTGTCCCCAAACCCTGGCAACACCTAAGGCAAATCCCGTAGCCTTTTGGCCACCATTTGAGTTATGAAAAAGCCCCAGTCCAGGCTGAAATAAAACATCCATCTTTCTCATTGTTTTCCTTTCCTTGACCACTAGCACAGTCAAGCAACTTTTCATCTTTTCATACATGTATTGGCGATTGGGATTCGGTCCTCTATTACAAATAACTTGCAAGAATCAGGCTTCCCAAATGATCTGAGGTCTCACTATTTATAAAAATATTACCAAATGCAAATGAGTTTCTAGTTCGATTTCCCCTCTAAGATTGAGGCGTTGAGAGGAGAGCAATCCATGAACAAACCTGTGAGGAATCTTGTCAGAGAGTCATCTGTCCTAGGTCCAGATGAGATGTGAGAACCGACACCTCTGCCCGTCCCCCTGGCCCTGTCTTCCGACAGCCGTGACCACAGAACAGGATTTTGGGCGTCTGGAACTAGAGTGTGGGCCTAGCAAATATTACTCTTTACAAAAAGGATGTTTTGTAGTGTGAGATGATAATTCTGTATCTAGCAGGGACGCTGACAAATGGTTATGTCTACATTATCAAATGAGTAAAACAACTGCTGTAGATAGAGTTAATTTTGTAGTTTTATGTTTTTGTTCTTCTCCTGAGTCAGATCTTAAAACAGGCAGTATATGAAGACTTTTAGTTTACGGGAGTCATTTTTTCAGGAATCAAAAATCTCTAGTCTCTTTAGAATACAATTGGGTATCAGTCTTATTATTGTGTTTTGTAGATGTTCTTTTCATAAAAAAAAAAGCAATAGTTTCTAGATCACCTATTTGAACTCTCAATGAACTTTTCCCAACTATTTTTCAGGAATCTATTTGTATTTATTTTAAAAAGTAAACATTAAGATTCCCTTTCTGGCAATTTTGGTCATGCCAAGTGGTTGTTAATTTTAGAACATCAACTAAATTTTAACTTTTTGGTAAAGAAAAAAGAGCTTTCTGGGTTTTATTTATCCACGATTTTTTTTTATCCCAGGCAGAGATGGTCTGACAATGGTCCCTGACACCTCACTGCCCCCAGCCATTTGCTGTTTCGTAAGCCTGCTCACCTGCCTCTCCGGGGAATCTTTGAGGGCAGTGTCACATGGAGGTGCTGAAGCTGGATCCCAGTCTTTTATTAAAACCACACACTTAGCTCAGAATGCTGCCCTTACTGTTACCTGTACCTGGAACACTCTTCTCTTCAACATAGGCCTGACTGCCCCCTCACTTCATGCAGGTCTCTGCTTAATCCCACCTCCTCTGAGAAGCCTTCCTTGACCACCCCCATCACTCTCTATCCTCCTTTGGTTTTCTTCATGGCACCTGACATGTATCTTTTTGGATCATGATTGTTTGTCTTTTGTTTTTTGTACTTGCTCACACACATGGGAGAGGCCAGGTCTTTATCTCTTTTGCTCCTTGCTTAGAATGAAGCCCAACACATAGTAAGAATAAGGAATTACTTCTTATTGGATGAATAAAAGAATTAGTGAAATGTGAGGTCTATGGATAAAGAGTAGTTAAGGTTAAATAGCAGATCACTTACAAAGAGCCCACTAGGGTTAAGAGACCAACTAATTCACCCAAAGCTTAGAGTTGTCAGTACTCCATTGTGAATACATTTTATATTCATTTCACCTGCCAGAAGTATGTTAACCTAAACCCCTCAGAACACACAATGCTATGACGTGGACAGAAAGATAACAGAGCAGTTGAAGAAATAAAAACAGTAGTGACTAAGACAGGCACCAGAGAGGAGTGACAACTGAGGACATGCCAAGAAAGTGTGGGCTATAGGATTTGGGAAACTATATTGAGAATGCAGTCTGTAAAAGAGAGAACTCTGTCATAGCTTTCTCTCAATTTAAGTTTCATTGCATGAGAAATTGCAGTTGGAGTATATAACGGAGCTGGGAATACTGGAAAATGAGGAAGAGAGGTCGATTAAGCAAGAAAGGAGCAATTGCAAATTTCTAAAAAGCCCTTGTTCCAGAATACAAAAGCAGCCTGACTATCCTATTCAGTCTCAAACTGTATTAATTTATTTTATGGTATCAATAATAGTCAAATGATATACTATTTGCTTTAAAGTAGAAATAAAACAGAAAGAACAGAATAAAGTTACAATTCAGAGTGCTTCCCAAATTCCCATAACTCGATTTGAAACAATAGAGAGGGACATTCAGCAACCATGTAAATACATTAATAGACCATTTAAAATCCATTCCTTGTAGAGCAAAATGTCTTGATTTCCTGGAGAAGTAAAAGGAATTTCAAGATCAGAGTCAGCCAGTAAGTCTAGAAAGTAATGTGGAGGAGAAAGTGCACATCTTCAGAAGAGGCGTAGACCTGTAGCCCAGTCTTTCATAAACACAGTGATTACAGTGAAAACCCTGTCAAACCAAATCCCCAGGGGCCCTCCAGCTGCTACTCTGACAGTTGATGTATAACTATACACTTTCACAATTTATCTTTATAAAAGCTTCACTCGTTCATAATATTGGTCTGCTAGGGGATTTTATTTTATGTCTATCACTTCTTACTATCTTTGCCAAAGGGCTACAAGTCTTTTCTTCTGATTACACTACCTTGCTACCTATGAGAAAAATGATTTATAAAAGTAAATCAAGAAGAAAATATCCTGGCTGTAGAAGGAGTCATAGTGGACAGGATTTTGTTCTGATATTTATGTAAAAGACCCTTAAAAATCACAAGAACATTAATTTTCATATACTCATTCCAACGTCTATATTTAAGAATCCAAAAGAAAATCAAATTAAAATGTTTCCTATAATAAAGTAAAAAATGATAGACTGAGGCCATGTCTGGTAGTGATCATCAATATAATGCATGTTGCAAAAAGATTATGGCAACATTTGTTCAGTGATAAAAACTAAAGAGGACTTTGGTATAATTCCCTTCAGAAGAGGCATCACAGTGTCTTTCAAAAGTCAACACTTCCCAGCCAGAAATATTTAGGTGTAATTATGAATCCATAATCAAAGCAGCAATAAATTGGTATATTATCTTACTTAAACTACAATGCCATTCAGAGGCACAGTCTGTTGGTACATGAGTATTAAAAGCAGTACTTACCATTGACAATTATCAGATCCTGCATATTTTGCAAATTTTGTTAATAAAAGGAAATTAAGGAGGGGCTAAAAACCTCAATTGATAGTTTCATTTTATTTTCTGGTAGGAGAGAAGAACAAGGCCAGAGAAACAGAGAAGGAAATATAAATGGCTTTTGAACTTATGAAAAAGATTCTCATGCACATTGAAAACAATGACCCAATGGAAGGGGAAAATAAAGTTCGACAATACTTGACAAAATTTGCCCTATCAAGTATAAGGCAAAAAAAAAAGATTTCTTTTTTACTAGTGGGGAAAATATTAAATGATTCAAGTCAATGAAGGGCAATATAGACACTGTTTCTAATTAAAAATAAGTATGTCCTTTGACCTAGTAATTCCACTTTTAGGAAATGATTCTAAAGTCTAAAGAGGGATATGATAAAGTAGAGAGAGAAAAAGAGAGATAAACAGATGACAAATGATGTGTGTGGTGTGTGTGTGCATGTGTGGATAGAGAGTTGATAGATAAATAGGTAATTGATATAAAGCATGTGCACAATGATATAGTATAAGGATACTTATCAAATTTGTGGTTACAAACATATGAAAGCATGTAAATGGATATAAATAATGGAAAGTTTAAATAAATTATGGCACATGTGTAACAGAATACTATGCAAGATCTTGTCTGTAAGATCCTCTTATTTCTGTCTTTAATTTTTCAGAACTGGGGACTTGAGAAATTTAGTAAGAAATCACAGCACATGCACATATTCACAAAATATTTCTTAATTATGCTTTCAAAGTAGTCTTCAGGCCATTTAATTTAAATGTTGCAAACGATCGGAAATTGAGAGACAAGAGTTTTGGTGCAGTATGAAACTCGAAAATATTTCCTCCTAATCATGCACTAGTAAAGCCAACTTAAAAAGCAATTACAATTGAGGATCCTTCAGTATAAATAAAAAGAAAAATAATGCTAAAGATTTGTCATTTGGAATGGATCTTTGTTCTGCCTAAGTCCCTATCTTCTGAAATAACTTAAAAAAAAAAAAAACACTTTAAAAACCCTCTGGCTCATTGTTGCTAATGTGGAGACTGAACTTTGGAAGTACCAAAGAAATAACAAAAAAAGAATTATCTTGCATTAGCAATTGCCTGAAGTTAAATTTAATGAACTGAAAAGGAAGGTTTCTGCAACATTAGGGAGAGCAGCTGGAAAAATAAGCTCCATTTCTGTCGGTAGTGGTCGGTGCTTACCAGATAATGAGCAAAATGTTCGCAGCTCATCTGGACTTACAGAAACATAAACCACCAACTTGGAAGCACAGAGAATTGATAATTGTCTTTCTGATTAGATATTCAGCCTCAATTTTTGAAGCTAATAAAGTAGGCAGGGAAAAAATCTCTAAACGTGTGCATCAAGGACCTCTGGGGAAAAAAATGGAACAAATGTTTATCTAATTGAATTATCGCTATATATCTTCTGAAACACTCTATTAGAAATCAGCTTTGAAGAACAAGAACAATAAACACAAGAGAAGCTTTTATCTTCCATCCAGAGCTAGTGAGAGGAAGTTGAAAAGTACTGGGAACTTAATATCAATGGTCAATCCAGAGGCAGGTGTAATGATAATGTTATTTGCCACATGAAAAGACTTAGTTCTAACATTCCCCAACTGCTTCACTAATATGATGACTGCTGGCAAACTATATGTATATTACATTATAAAGGAAGTTGCAGACTATTAAAGCTGAGAGTCTGAGAAGACCACTGGCTTAGCTAGATGTCTGAAACCTTCTCTCAAACAGATTGAGAGGTGGTGTAAGTATTCGCTGAATACAGGTGGTGGCAGGTGGTGTGTATCTCCCTACCTATTCATTCATTCAGCAATAATTAGTTAGAATCTACTATGTGCCAGGCACCATGCTAGGCTCTGAATGGTGGGAAGTGAGAAAGAAAAAAGACAAAACTTGCCCTCACTGATCAAAATTCTAATGAGGGGAAAGAGACAATAAAGAATATAATATGCTGGTTAGTGAAAATTGCCATGAAAAAAATAAAGTAGGAAACAGGTGATAGGGAATCTAGAGCATGAAAGGGGAGGCCCCCTGATAAGGGTATTACTTTGGATTCCTGGACCCAATTGCGCTGAGGAGTGGTGCAGTTCACCACACCAACAAGCAGTTCTCCAGACACCAGCTGGATGTCCTACATTCAACCCAATTCTGACACTACCCACCTGGAGATCACATCAGGCTCCTCCACAGGTTATGGATTCAGTCCTACAAGATTGCTCCCCACCCCACACCTCAGATGCCAGTTGCAAGCCCAGGTCGTTACCTGTGCTTCTAACAGACTGGCTACAGATTAGAGGTTCCCACGACCCCCTCCTCGGGCTTGAGTAATTTGCTGGAGCAACTCACAGAACTCAGAGAAACGTTTTACTTACTAGATTACTGGTTTATTATAAAAGGATGTAATTCGGGAACAACCATATGGAAGAGATGCGTAGGGCAAGGTGTGGGGAGAGGGAGCAAAACTTCCATATCCTCTCGAGACATGCCACTCTCCCAGCACCTCCATGTGTCCACCACCAGGGAGGCTCTTCAAACCCCATCCTTTGGGACATTTATGGAGGCTTCATTACCTAGGCATGATTAATTAAATCATTGGCCTTTCATGTTTGATTCAACCTCCAGCTCCTCTCCCCTCCTGAAGGGCAGAAATTGGGGTGGAGGGAGTGGGACTAAAATTTCAACCCTCTAATCCCTTGGTTGGTTCTCAGGGCGACCAGCCCCCATCCTTAGATGAGTCCCAAAAGTCACCTCATTAACATAACAGAAAACAACTTTATTGCTCTCATCACTTAGGAAATTCCAAGGGTTTTGGGAGCTGTGAGCCAGGGACAAAGGACTAAGACCAAATATATATGATAAATTTCTTGTTATTTCCTATAAATGTGTATTTCTTATAAAATACATATTTCTTATAGATCATACTATTAGACTACACACCCTCATCCCCGGTCTTTGAACATGGATGCCTTAAAGCAAACAATCATAAAATCAAAAGATACTGGCACGTTACTAGAATCTCATTCAGTCATTAATAACTATCTAGTACGTTATATTGTATAAAAATGCCTCCAGGGCTCGGCCACTCAGATGCAGCTTTCATTCAATCTTGTCAGGTTCCAAAAGCAGGAACGGTCTCAGCAATATTTGGCTTCACCTTTTCAGGCATCTGGTATAATCGAGCTAAGAGACAATAACATCTCTCGCTCTGAGCCTCATTCAAGGTGATAATGTAAATCTGGATTTCCTTCATTACATAACACATTTGTTCATTTCTTTACCCATGGCCACTATTTTCCTTCTCTTTACTGAAACCCAGACTTTCCACCTTTGGAAGGGTCGTTAAGTTTGACCACCGTGCTGGTCTAGACTGCAGGCAGCAATATTAGTCTAGCAAGTGCTTCTATCTCAGTCCACTTCTCTTCACATAGAGTAAGGTTACACAGGTACAGAATTAGAGGGGTATCTTTACCATCAGGCAATATAGCAGCATTCACTCTTAGTCCCAATTTTACCAGACGGGAAGAAGGCACATAGGCCCTTAGGAATTCTGTCTGAGATAAAGGTTAAAAACATATTTACAGTTTCTTGCTTAAGAATCATCCCTGCTTCCAGCTCTTGTGTTTGTAGCCCTGGTCCTATGACCACGGCATCAAGTAAGAAAAGAAAAGTTGAGGTGATGTAAGGAAGAAAGTATACCAGCACCTTTCCTGCCCCCACTTCCCCAGCTCCACCAGAAAAACAGAGAAATCTATCCAGTGAGGACACTCTTCTAGCTTCACTCATGTTCATGTTGAGTGTGAGTACACACTCATGAAGATGTATAAACCAGCCCTTCATGCTCTTATCTCTCCCTGTTTTGGACAACCAATGTTTTAGTTACCTGTTCCAATTCTCTATCAAACTAGTCTGAGGAGGATACGTTTCTGCCCATTGTTGGCCCTTTTCGGCTGTACAGTGGGTTCCCCAGTGTGAAAAAATGATGTTCAGCTGTCCAAATTGGTGCAATATCTTCTGTTCCAGTTCTTTTATGTCACTCAGAGTATTTGCATCCACCACCGAGTAAGCAAAGCCCAGTCTAGAGTCAGTGTCAATTCCTGTCAGGACCCATTTGTTGCTCCCCAGGGCTTCCAGCATCAGTCTCACTTGCCAGCTCTGTTCAGGGCCTTCCCACCAGGGAATCTGCCACATGGCCATCTGCAGCCTCAGTCTCTTTTGCTGGCAGACAGAACAGCTCTTACTGGCGTTTTGTGCCTCAGAGAGTGCAGGAGGACTATGTCTAGATTCAGCCCATCTCTGCATTGCTGTACTGCACCCACATCTACTCATTTCTTAGACCCAGGTGGCCATCTCAAGGGAGCACACAGGGATATGTGCTTGTCGATTCAGCCACCTTCCAAACCTGGAAGGGAGTGCTTCTGATGGGCACTGACATATCCTACTTTAATGCACCCCTCAAATTTCCATGGCGATTTCCACAGGACCATGCCCCATATGGGCATCCCTTTAATATACTAGGTTTCCATTGCCCTTCTGCCTGATCATATGGCCAAGCCATTGGCCACTCTGGGAGCCATACAAACAGTGGATTAGAGACTAGATAGAAGACTAATGCATGGGTCCGGGAAAGGTAAAATGAGAGCTGAATGAAGGAAGGAGTAGTAGAGGTGAGAAGATTTCTTCAAGAAATGTTAAGTTGAATTGATAGCATTTGGTAACCATTGGATGCAAAGATTGATGGAAAATAATTCCCAGGTGCTAGCTTAATTACCATTTTCTAAAACTGATAATGCAGAATAAAGTTTGGATTTGGGAGTAATTATTGAGTTTCAGACTTTAAGACATCCAAGGTGAAATACTCAGGGAGAAGATCTATACACAGGAGTTAACACTCCAAAACTGTGAATTCAAATTCATAAGTCATCAGTTCTCAGCTGGATACGATCACCCAGGGTGCTATGTAAGAGGCCAGCCTTAAGAAACACCAACAACTAATGGGTGAAAAGATGGAGATGAATCTACAGAGAATAGTGTTTATATAGAAATGAGAGAGAATAAGGAGAAAGTGATATAAACAGCCAAAAAAAGAAAAGAGCTTGTCAAATATTGTAGAGAAGGCAAAGTGCGATGAAGATCAGAATCTATTATATTTGGCAGTTTGGTCATTGCTGGCCTTTGTCAGAGCAGGGTCAGTGGAGCGGTGGGTGCAGCAGTTGGTGGAAGGGCAAGTTGGAGGTCAAGACATGAAGATATTTTATAGATTGCTCTATTGAGGTTATTGGCTTGTAGGACGGATAGGATATTTCCCTCAATAAATGAAATACATGATAAAACAATAAAAATCCAGGAGATATAGAAGGTAGAAGGAGACAGTTACTACTAAAGATACTATCTATTTTGTTTTGAATTTACTATATGAACTGAACTAAGAGTTTAGCATGCATCATTGTTTCATTTGAATAAAGGCTAGTTGAGGTAAGTAATATGCCATCATTTTAAAAATGACAATATTGAGACTCAGGCAACAAGGCAGGCATGCTAACACAGACAGTCAGCCTCTAGGTTTCATCCTCTTAACCACTGGACTATGCCTCATTATAAACTTATTGAGCTGAAATCAGCAGCCTAAAAATGTCAAACAAGTGAGAGATTCTCTTCTGCAACTATAGAGAATAATCGTAATTCTTCTTCCATATTGCTAATCTTTAAATGTTAAATGAAAGCTCCCACAACTCCTTTTCAAGCAAAACATCCCCAATTCTATCATATTCTTCAGATAACATTTGCTTCTCTTTCGGCCTGACTTTTATACAAAAGGATTTGAGGTTCACAGGCTTTCTACCATCCCAGTGATTCCACTGCAGGCATTCTCCATCATATCATTCTTTTCAAATAATGATAACTGAAAAAAACATACCAGATGAGGTCAAACCACCCTTGTTCTGACACCAAGCTACAATAAGAGTATGCTAAAATTATAATCACATTTTTTGGTTCATAGAGTCCTTTAAAATAACTAATACTTCTCGATCGTCAAACTCCCATAAAAGAGAGTTGTGAATTCTTCCCACTACTGCACTTATAGTGACATGCAACCATTTACACTTATCTATTACATAATTCTAGTTTCATTTCATTGTCTCTGACTTCTGAGAAATTCTGGAGACTTGTCTCTAATCCAATGTGCTATTATCTCCCATCTTTGTGCCATTCATGGGTTTAATAAGCACATTTCTGTCTTTATCCAATACATTCATAATATTAGACATGACAAGGAGAAAACAGGTCCTGAATACTCCCCAGAGACTGTCCTTCATTCTTTCACTCAATAAATATTTATCAAGAAAGAGTTTCTAGGGGACTACCAAAATCCTATTTCATTACCTGGGTAGTGGTTAAATTGGTGGGATCACATTAAGCTAGCTGATTGAGCTAAATACTTACAATTTATGCAAAAGAACAAAACAAAGTCCAGAAATAAATCCCCTTACATTTAGTTTATAATAAAAGTATTAATTCAAATCATTGAGGAAAAAGATGAATTACTTAATCAGTGGTCGTATCAGGACAATTAGGTAACCATCTGGGGAAAAAAATAACCCTGAATAAATAATTTTAGTGTTTATTTTTACAGTTTTATTTCAGGCTTTATTTTTCCTTTATCAGTCTGTTATTTCTAGTCTGAATGGCAGAAGTTTTCACCTTTAACATTGAGACTTTGCCATATAGTTCTTGCATTTCCTAATTTGCTTATTTTTATTTCCCTTATTGATTTATTTGTAAACCAATGCTTCCTCATACTATAAAAAAAAACTTTTCTAACAAAGACTACTGTAGTTGAGCAAATTAATCCCTAGCAGAAACATTAATTCAAAATCTACCTTTGGAACCACATAGGATACGTTTCTTTACCCATTCACTCATTACCAGATATTTATTGTATGTCTAACGTATGTCAGGCTATATGCTAGATTCTAGAGACACCAGTGATGAAAAATCATGATCTCCCTTCTTATTGAGCTCAAGATTCACTGATAAACTTTTCAAGAGAAAGATTACTCGAGACAAAGAAAGAAATGCCTCTCTGCCAAAATGTTGACACTTGATGTCAAAAATAAAGGAAATTGATGGAATTTTCATTTCTTATAAAGAAAACTGGGAATATCAAAAGAGTGAAAAACTTGCATTTTTTTCCAGTTCAAGCAGAAAGTAGGAAAAGTAATAAACTAAAAAAAGTATAATTCTGTTAAGTTAGGTCAATTAAAATTCGTATTTACCCAAAGTGAAGAAAATATCAAGACCTCTTCCAGGTACCAATCACCTTCCCTATCATCACAACCTGAGAAAATAAAGGCAATTCTCCTCCTCTGATAGTTTCCTAAGGACCCTAGCCATTCTTATCCTTTATTCAGGACTACTCCAAAGGATGCCCACGTGCCCAACCTGTCAATTCATGAGCAAGTGGAATAAGGAAATAAGACTTCAACCTCTCATTCCATCCTAGACACCCAAAGAGAATCCACAAAGGAGAAGAACACCTCGTTTTAAACATTAGTTCATTTCATGGATTCATGGGGTTATTACAAAGTCTCTTCTGGGTTTCGTGTAGGTATAAAACAATCCTCGGAATGCTTATGGCATGCCAGACCAAAGTGAAAGGAGATGAGGCCACAGTGAAAACCATAAGGTGTCTGATGAATAGCTCTCCTCTAGGTGCTCAAAATCCTAAATAGGCATTTGTGCTTCTCTTGGGGAGACTCCACACAAACAAATTTTGTATGCCCATATAGCTGCATGCCATCTTTTGGAACAAAGTAGGAAGAAAAATAAACTATCTTAGAGACAGAACTTTTTTTTTGGCTGAGAAAGATTCGCCCTGAGCTAACATCTGTGCCAATCGTCTTCTATTTTGTATGTGGGTCACCACCACAGCGTGGCCAATGAGTGGTGCAGGTCCACGGCTGGGATCCAAACCCACAAACCCAGGCTGCCAAAGCAGAGCATGATGAACTCAACCACTAGGCCACAGGGCCAGGCAACAGACTGAACTTTTTAATCAAGAAAAACTGGAAAAACTTTAAATGACCAGATCAGATTACTTTTTAATGTAGTTCGAAAGTTAATTAAAAATTTTTTTTGTCTGGAATTAATATATAAAGTTAATGAAATTCCAATCACAAACTCAACAGCTTTTTCTAATTGGAGAAAATAATCTTAAAATTTATGTTAAAAATAATCACTGTTACCAAAGAGTTGTCAGGAAAAGGACCACAATGACTTAGCAGATATTTAAAAATGTTGTTAATAATTCATTAAACATTGTATTTGTATAGACAAGACAGATGGACCAGTGGAGCAGGATAAAGAATCCAGAAACAGCATCCTGTATATATGAGAAGTAGTAGATGATCTATATGGTAGCTCAGTTACATGAGAAAGTGATGAATTATTTAATAATAGTACCGCAACAACTGGATATACATCTGGAAGTAAAATAAAAGTGGACTTCCATCTTTTAGTATTTACCATAGCAAACTCAAAATTATTTACCATTTTAAATGTACAGTAAAATAATAAATAAATGCATGTATACATACATTTATATATATACAAATGTAAACACACATGTGTATACTTGCTAGGAGACTCCATGTTAAAAATTGGGATGGGTGAGACCTTCTAAACTAGGATGGCCAAATAGGTTTCCTTCTCTATTTTTCTCAGTCATCTCAATTCTTACCCTTCTCCTTTGGCCTTCTCAGGCCCTGAAGACTGTATCTCCAACAGCATCCTGTTCCATTCAACCTGCTTAGAAATTTTTACCATTTTTGTCTTTTCTGCCACCTGATTCTTGACCTTTCATTCTTCTTATTCATGCAAAAAGACTTTCTCTTTGATTTTTCAATTGAAAGACAAGTATTTGGTATCTTAGGCTGTTTAGTTGGTCTAGAAATTAATTCTGCCAAATTAGAAAATGTCTAAGGCAAATTGACTTCAATATTTGGCTAACCCAACAGAATGTCCTGTGGGAAATTATACTGACTGAACAGTTAATTTTTTTCTCTTTTGTCAAATTCAAGAAAAGTTGAAATAATGATAATTTAAAATTAGTTTAGTAGTTGTTAAAATTTAAATTGTTAAAATTTGTAACATCACCTCACTGGAATAAAAGCTAGTCTTCACTGATCAGTTGGAGTATTTCCTGTATTTATATATTGACACCTATTTCCCTTTAAGCCTTGATTGGCAGACTTAAAATTAAAACATAGTGGTCAGTTGTAAAAGCTTCCCTTTGTCAAATTTTCTCATAAAAGTGTACTTGTAAAGAGCTAGGATTCTGTAACCATACTGCCTAGATTAAAATCTTAGATTTACACTTACAAGCTAGGTGACCTTGAGGAAATTAATTAACCTTTATGTGTTTCCATTTTCTGGGTTTTAAAGTCTGGATAAAATGCATCCCCTCCCTTTGGTAAAGATGGCTGCAAGTTCTTTGTTGCTTCTTTTGAACTGGGCAGACTCTGTGACTGCTTGATCAATAGGCTACAGCAGAAGTGATACCATGCTTAAGAGACTGATGGCTTCCTCTTCTTGGAATCCAGCCACCATGCTGTGAAAGCACTCAAGTAGCTCCATGGAGCGGCCATATCTAGAAAAAAAGGAATCAAGTCCCCAGCCACCAACATTGGCTGGACTCCCAGCCATAAGCCAGCGTCAATTTACAGACAAGATGACTGAGCTATCTTAAAAGTTAAGACATCCTACCTATCATCAGCCAGAGCAGAGATGAACTGGCCCCGCCAAACTATGCCCGCATTACAGGTTTGTAAGCCAAATATGTGATTGTTGTTTTAAGCCACTACGTTATTTATGATTTGATACTCAGAAATAGATCAAAGAACTTAGTCCCTAGAAGTTACAAAAACCTAAAACATG